>NW_018745323.1:0-89439 GCF_001683475.1 Chenopodium quinoa | reverse complement strand
GAGCCAAAACATAAGTAGAATGGACCTAGGAGAAAGGCAAATGCCTTGCCAATCCAACTTCACTCCTCTCTTCTTTTGTGATCAACACTAAAAGTAAAACATGCAAAAAAGGCTGCAATGCTGAAAGTAGCCATAGATAGATAAGCAATAACCCACCCATACATATTGTATACATTATCCTTGCTGGTAGTTATATGGAACAGCCTGTTGGTAGCCAACACCTCCCATTGGTGCACGTGGATTTCCGATATAGGGGCTAGGTGACCTTAATCGTCCTATTAGAAATTTCCACAAGAAAATCAAACAAAGACATAAGCAAGATTAGATTGAATAAAAATTATATGGTATGTATCACAAAAAGAACATCATCCCATGAAACAGCATACACAGCATAACTCTCATATAACATTAAACAAAGACCATATGCGCACAAAAATATCTAAAAGCTCGCCATGGAAGCAGAAAGATATAGACACAATTCATTTCGTAAGACTGTTGTCAACCTATCCAGTTATTATTCATAAAAGTAGTTTTAAAGATCCATAACACCTCCACCCATGAGTCATACTACAGAAGAAAGCCATTAGGCTCAAACCAAAGCACCCAAATCAATCCTTAAATGCACACCTCCAAAGCACCTTCAGTTGTTCTCCCCTCCCAAAACCAAGCCAATTCACCTGCATATGGCACATCGGAAAACAGAGCATAACCAAAATGCCCCATCATAATAAAAATAAAAACTAGACCATAAAGCATCAGACACTTCTCAATGAAGAGACGAGAGCCTATTTTGCAACTTCTTAACAGACAAAACAAATACTAGGCAACAAATCTCCATCACGACGCTGCACCAGAAGATTACTAAGAGTGTTGGACTAATCCAAAAAAAATGCCTGAACCTTCATAAGAATCACCACCTTCCAAATGAAGTTGGAAAACACGGAAAACTGATGTTTAGAACTAGTGTTTGAAAAAAATACTTATGAAAACTATTACCAGAAAGTCCATAATAATCAACAAGCAAGCTCTACAATGATCTTTCTTCAAAAGAGAGGCTACATTACTTGATTTTCCTTATCCTACATTCCATGTTCCATGATAATAAGAGGTCTTTTGGACTATGAAATGTTAAATCGGATTGTAACATATGATAGAGAAAGGAAAAAGAGGGCACAAGAATCCTCCCAAAACACCACAGTAGATTAAGGATTACCCACTAAAAATTCAAACAGGGAAACTAAAAAAGAATTACTTTGAAACAGACTTCCATGAGCATAGACAGGATAATCCACTGCAAGGCAAAGTATCCCAATAACTCATGTTTAGACTAAAATATAAACCCCTTTAGGTGCCGAAGAGGGACAAATTCCAAAGATGAAGTCTAAGGCATTTCAACATCACACTACCAAAACCTAGACCCTTTTCCTCCTTTGGCCAACATACGAAATCTTAAGCTAACATTTGATCCCTCTTATACCAATCTACCCTACCACGCCCCTCACCCCCAAACTGATAAAAAAAAATAATAATAAATAAAAGCCCTTATGATCCTAAATTTGTAGCCACAAGAATTAATACATAATACTTTAATACACAAAGATAGTAAAGAAGTATACATGAAAACAATACTCAACAAGATCCTTCTGAACCACACAAAAAACCAGGCAACCCTCCACCTATACACTTCTTAGAGAATTTCTCAATGACCACAGCCCAAAAAGAAAGATGCATAGAGTTCACCCTTTAAGGAACCCCACTGTGTTTAAATGACCCACCCATGAGACAAAAGAATGGATACATCACCCTTAGACACAGGACTTAGACTTAATGAGTTTAATGCAGCTTCTAGTGATGGGCACAAAAGGCTAGAGCAGGTAGGCACATTTGCTAACTAAAGTTATAATCCAAAACAAAGTGAATAGATCGCCAGAATACATTCATCATTTTGACTTTCACACTAGCCAACACATTACTTTGATCATTTACAACTTTAATTACACATTTGAAAAGCTATAAATTTGATATTTTGAAAACATACATTGAGATTAACCCAACAACAATTATAACAATGACTTTATCATCACATCAAGTAATAAAATGGGAAATACGTTAGTGTATAAATAGTGTTCAAACACAAAAAGGTGCAAGTATTCGACAAATTCCTACCTGGCTCCCCCCCCCCCCCTAAAACCCTCCCTAAAAATATTAGACACAACATGCCAAGAAAACGTTTTACTAACTACATAAACCACGCTTCCCCCTAAACAACACACATAAGCGACAGAAAGGCATCCTAAATTTTGTGGTCTCTAGTGATCCAAAACCATTACACTTTAAAAGCCTATCTATAAACCTGCTAACATAACGGGTCATAAATCCAATTTCAATATTACCCCACCCACCCTCCCCCAAAACCTCCTAACATATTCTGCCACCTTGTTTGTAACTAAAATTGCTTCCACAAACACATTATTGTTCGAAAATGCAAACCAAAAAGAATTTGTTTAAACCTTTGAAATAATTTTATACACACTAGTCAGATAACTTATGGGCTGAAAGTCTCTCACATTCTACTACTTTCCTTTAGTGATCAACTTACCAGGAAAGAGTTTCAACTTCAATCCTCTTGGCTTCTTTTAAACAAAAAAAGCATAATTCTGACACTAAAAAGATAAAGTTTACCCAAAAGACCAGAATTCATTTAAAAGTTACTTGCTCGTGAAAACTCACTAGCAACACTCAACAATAAATGGTGTCGATAATCAATATCCTTGTACTTATTTCTACACAATCAGTAGCTATCAGGTATAGGCTAAATGTATAAAAGATCATTTTACAGACTTCAAATCTTTTGAAAGCAGGCAACTATCAAATGCAAAAAAGGCTCACCCAAGTTTCATTACAATTCTTGAAGCATTCACATGCCCTGAATCCTCAGAACACCCAGAAACGCCAGTCCAGAGTGACAATGAAGACATTTCATGCTTCAAAATGACTAGAATTCATTGTAAATCATTTTTAGAACAAACGTGTACCTCACACAGATTATTTATTTGCCACCCAAAAAGGAACCTTAAAACATGATGCCACCCTTCTCTCTTTTGACTCTATGTCAACAATTCCACATAGGTCTCAGCTACTAAGCTAATTCTGGAGAATATCAAAGTCTCAGCAGTCGATCAAATGAAAAAGATAGTCTCAGGGGCATGCCCGGAAGAGGTTCAATGCAATTGCATGTTAAGCTTGAGCCTGAGAGGGAGAAAGACAGAAAAAGGAAGGAGGGGGTTGCTTTGTGGGTCGACCAAAAAAATGGAACTACATATGTCATTCAGGAAAAGATGGAGGTTACAAAAATGCGCATGTTAAGATGGATGTGCGGGAACACTCTAAGATATAGAATCAGAAATGAGGTGAGGTTATTGCAGACAAACTAAGGGAAAATCTCCTACGTTGGTTTGGGCATGTAAGACGGAGATCCGAGGGTGCACCGACATGAAGAATGGGACCATGTAGGGGTTAAACAAAGGAGAAGGAGATCGAAAATGACTTGGTTGGAAGGAGTTAGAAAGGATATGAATCATATGGATTTGCATGAAAATGAGGCATTTGATCGTAAGGGATGGAGGAGGAAGATTTTTGTGAATGACTATACGGAATAATCACTTTTGGTTCATGTAACCGACCCTACTTATGGGATTAAGGCTTTGATTGATTGATTGATATGTCATTCACTCCCTAAATAAAGTAGGATATGATCTATGAATGAGATTGTAATTAAAGGATGCGCTATTATTGAAATTTCACACCAAATATCAATTAATTTAAACGAACTTATTATTTTTACTTATCTGTTACCTACTCTTCTATGACTTTTGTTTCCGTTCTATTTCCATTGATCTCTTTGTTCCCATATTCAATCTCTGATTTATCTACACAACTGATAATAGCCAACAAAACAAGCTACCAGTTTACCACGCCAATGCTATTGTGCCATAATAACAAGTAAGGTGTGGTCTACTATTCTAACACAAGCATTATTTAAAAAGGGAATTTTTGCAACACTTAACATTGGCTCAAAGAAGACCAAACCTCATATATATGTAATGTAAAAATATAGAAATCCTACCAATATGAAGGGAGGGTGTTGTAAATCTAGAAAATTAAGTAGATGTTATAAAGTCGATCACTCAATCCCCCCCCCCCCTCAAAAACAGTGAGCACTATTCTAATGCAAGCCAATAAACTTAACTAGCCCGCTAGTCATAGTGATCTGACAACAGCGAAGCAAAACTAGGCAATGGATTTTACATATAACTATATTCTAGCACATTTCACAACTATCACATAATCTTCAAATCAGCTAAACAAGGACAAAACAAGATGTCAAGTATAATAAAGTCAGTCCCTGGATATCCAAAGAAACCAGTGGTTTCTACACTTAACAACAGCTGCACTCACCTGTTTACCCAACTCTATCTCTTTGAGAGCTTGCTAGTTGATGCTGGTTCAATATGCAAACGATTAAACAATGAAGACCGCGAGGAAAAATATATAAATCACAGCTCAATTACCACCCAACACAATACATATACTATCAAATATAGGATACCACCAACAGACGACTCTCACGGTTCATAGAAGCTCAAAACTCAAAAAATCCCATGCCAAGTAAAATTCAACTGATAGGTGTAAGCTTATAAGAACGTTAACCATTGTGTTGAAGCAGAGAGAAGCAAATGAAATGTTTTGTAAAAGCAACACGACACAAACAAGATATGCTACAAAACATGCAGAAATAAGCAAAAAATACCAAATGAAAGAGCAGGTCGAGGTCGTCCAAGTGAAGCTAAATTACAATTGGCACGCCGCCCATCAATTATAGGCGTTGGGTCTGCGCAAGCTCTCCTTGCAGATTCCGGGTCCCGAAAAGTCACCTATACCCTCCATAGGAAGCACACAAAACACAAGCACAGTCACTTCACAATCATACTCTTTTATCATGAAATTTTACTTATAAAGGATACATGCTGGCCAATTTTAGTCTTAACTTTACTCGACCATGCCACTTTAATCGGCCACATTTGATCATAACACAATTATACAGAAAGATAGAGAAATACTCACAAAACCATAACCCTTGGAACGACCAGTATTCTTATCAGTGATAACAACAGCTTCAAGAATCTCCCCAAAATGCTCGAAATACCGACGCATCGTCTCGCTCTGAGTCTCCCAAGCAAGACCTCCAACAAACACCTTCGTGTACGTTGTGTCTCCGAACTGCGAACTCAAATATGGCAAACCCGAACCCGAGCTCGACCCCGATCCGGGTCGACCCGGAATCGGCTGATATGCCATCAATTTTTTGGTAATTGATTGATTGATTGATCACCAGAATAATTTCACCCAAATGATATAATTATTCAAAAAAAAAGGGGGGGGGGGGAGAGAGAAATTAAAAGCTCAAAAATTCGAAAAAAGAAGAAACAAAACCCTAGAAAAACCCTAGAAATCCCCGGAAGAAAGGGGAGAAATTATCCAATCAAAGCAGAAGGTGGGTATTAAGGGATGAATCAAAATTATGTCTTTTGAAGAAAAAGCAGATGACTTTTAATAATTAGAAGAGACAGAAAACGGGAAATTTTGAATTATTAAAGAGAAAAAGAATTCTTGTTAACAAGAGATGGGACAGGGGAGAAAGAAGAAAAAAGCAAACCCTAAAAATGGAGTCAAACAAAGTCAAAAGAGAGAGAAAGTTTCAGAGGAAGAAGATGATTTGAAATTTATTTACAGAGAAATAGGGGATATACACAAGAGAAGAGAAGAGAAGAGGAGAGAGAAAGTGTTGAGGAATTATGAAAATGGTAGTAATGGAGAAGATGGAAGGAGAAGTGGGACCCTTACACGCAACTTCCAGGTTGTTTGTTTTTTTTTTACCGGGAAAATTTGGTGTTATTGTGGCGGGCAAATTGAAGCCCAGGTAGTTAGCTCACTTGCTTTTTTGAACTGGATATGGACTGGGTTGACACGAGTTTCAGTAAAAATTAGTATGACAATGAATATTATATTATTACATACTCCTTCTTTGGAATAATTTAAACACTTTTAGCATGTAGTTAAGGAAAAAAAAAAAAAAAAGGATGGTGATCATAAAAATGAGTAGTTAAATGTAACATTAATGAATTTGTTTTATATTGTTATCAAAGGCGAGTATACTTTAACATTAACAATGGAGTCCCTTGTCATTATGTTAACGTGTTAATTATTTAAAACGTCCTATAGACAATAATAGGTCAATTATTTAGAAACGAATAGAATATTATTTGACCAATTTACAAAAATGATAATATGATTAAGAGAGTTTGCTAACAGGACACAACCCAACACGGTATGACACATGAATCTAGTTGTGTTTAGATTTCGTTAAGCTTGGTACGTCTTATCTTTTTCTTAATCTTAAGTACGAACACGAAAATCGATGTTATATAGCCCCATTCGTGCCCAGCTCTAATTGTCTTGTTGTGTCTAATAAAATAAACTAAGCAAGTAGGACAAAATGGAATTGAATAATTTGATTAATAAAAGTGGAGACTGGAGAGAGGGATAGAATGAGATTGATGGTGATGATGTGATGTGTGACGGCAGACACTTAGCCACTATGAATAGGCGAAATTCGTCGGCTTGTTGAGTTTGTGATTATCATCCAAATTCCCATATTCCGTCTACTCCAACTATCCGCTACTATTTCTATATTTGCCCCTTTTTGTCTAATACAAGTACGACTAATGCTCAAGGTTTGTACTCGGTATATGCTACCGTTATAACAGTGTGACTTTTACACTATTTATATGTTTATTTTGACTTTATTTTTAATCAATTTATATAAAAATATATATATATATATATGCCATGTAATATATTTTTGGATTAGTCCTTACGTATATTTTCATTAGATCAAGCTTTTATATTTTTTAATAATATATAATTACAAATATTAATGGTCAAAGTTGTGCATCGGCATGTGTGTCGGTTAGAGTGTTGCGATTATTATGAAACGGAGGAAGTACTGATGGATTTTTCGCTCCAAGTTCGGGTTAGGTTGTACGGAATACTATTTATTTTAAAATAAGTGCCCAATTTAATTGATATACTCCCTCCGTATTTAAATAAATAAAACGTCTTTCTTGTGCATTTATGTCAATGCAGTACTTTGATTGATAATCTCTTTAATTATAAATAAGTAAAAATTATAACAATTGAATATATTAATAAACACGTTCCAACAAGTACCCACAAAGATTATATTTATTCTTATGTATATAAATCACAAACATTGATAAAAGTGAATTAGATGAATAATGCAAAATGTCAAAATGTTTCATTAATTTAAACACAGAGGGAATATGTAACAATGTGAAATATGATCAATAATAAACTAAGTATTTATGAGTCAAAGTAGTAAATAAGGCAAAAGTTGAATTGAGACCTTTATTTTGAAACTACGGTGGCTAATGCGTGCGATGCGTGCGCATAAATATTTGCACACTATTCTTAAGAGCTTAATAAAATAGTCAACTAACATTAAAGAGAGCATATAAGTAATAAACAATTAAAAGAGTATAATTGTCAAAACACTATTTATAAGAGTTAATAAGTTATTACATACTTTTTTAAAGGTAGGTAGGGAAGAAAAAGAAAAACAAGTCAAAAAGCTACGCTACACATCAGTGGTGGATCCAGAAATTTATAAATGGAGGATCCAAAATAAACTTCAACGATCATACCACCATACAAAACAATAAATGTCAAAAGATACGTCACCAAAATTACTAATCATTTTCATAAATAAAAACCACATATAATAATAGGGAAAACAAACTAAAATAAAATAAAAAATTACAATTGTTCTCATCATCACCAAAGTAGTCCGAACACCTTTATCGATGGCAAAGAGGCATTGGCCGGCGGCAGCAAAATTGGCAAACAGAATCCTAAATCACAATATGCTGGTTTTGTTTCTTGAGTTGTTGAGAGAAAATAAAATAAGGAGCTTTGTGAAAATGGAAGAATTATTTTTTTCAATGACTACTTAATTGTTCCCCTACCTCACGTGATAACCAAGAATTTTATTCCAAAAAAAAAAAAAATTTAACTAATTGTCTTCATGTGAACCGAAGAAGCCAGGTGCTATGGGTTTATGGAAATATTTGGGCCTTTATCTTATAATATCATATAATAATGGGAGCGCATATTTATGGGCTTTTTTTTTTTTTACTTACATGAGCCTATGAACTTGATTTACTTTTTTCAAAAATGGGATGCGGATGCTCCCTATGCGGGCTTTATAGGTCCGCCCATGCTACACATGTGGTAAAAAAAAAAAAAAAAGGTTAAAATGGCACATATGTAATTCGCATGCATAAATAGGGGTAATTATGTAAATAGACAAGGGATATAATTGCCATAACACTATTCATAAGTGTTTAATTAAACTTTTAAAAAGGTAGGGATAAAGGGGAGTATTTAAGTATGATAACTTTTTGATAGAACATGTCATATATGAGAAAATTTCAATATAGATCAAGCTCGTGTTCTTCCATGGATCAATTTTGGGTTTATTGAAATATACCTTATTGTTTGAATCAAATTTGCTTCAATAATATGAGATATCGTCTAATTTATTCGAGTCGAATCTGATCAATTTTAGGTCGGATTAACTTATGGTCATCTTGTGTCAAAAAAAAAAACTTTGAGCCATCTAATCTTAGACATGGTTGGATTCAAATGAAGTCAAGTTCATGTCAACTTAGTTTTCAAATCACTCTGTATCGAAGGTGACTTGATATGATCAATTTGAATCTCGTTGTTTTAGGTCCAAACTATCAAAAGGGTCGATTGTTTTTAGTCCATGATATTTTTACCTTTCCCAACTTTCTTGAATATGTATCCCTGGCTCCCTACAGATCCACAAGAATCACAACTACTATATATAACCTTAGATCATCAAAAATCCTCCCCATTTAACTGAAGAAATTAAGAAAGATGTAGCAATATTCCCAAGTGCTCATCCATTACACCCTGTCACATTATCTTCCCAAGTGCTCGTCCAAGTAAACTATTAAAGCTATGGGATGTAGCAATACTCAAGATCTTAAATCAAATTTCATCGGTGAATGAGGCATTAAAATGACATTACACATGAATACCTAACTAAAGATTTTAAAAAGGAAATCAACAAAACATATTTTCACAGGGATGTATTTGGACACAAAATCATGTAAAGATTCTGAAACGTCTTCATGTCATGAACAAAAACTACAGCAATTCAATTCATACATAGAGATGACAAATACGACATTTACTATGTCCCTATATAGACAGCCGATAGTTTGAAGACTAGAAAACAATTGTTTTCCTGCCATTACATGCCAATGGAATACCTCCAACCTAGAAGTCCCAACTTTTTGTAGCTCTCCACTGAGTCTACTAGAGTTTCCTCCAGTGGTCTGTAACTCCAACCAAGCTTCTGTAATTTCTCCGAACTAACACTGTCCCCATCAGCAACCTCAATCAAGCTGTTGAAATAACAAGGAACAGTTGGTCAGGGCAGTGATGTATTTAATCAATAACAGAATTAAAACTCTTCTCCTCAACCTAGCTTTGGTAACTGTACGCTAAATCTCAAAATTTTGACAAACTACGATCAATGTCAACGAGCTTTGACCTTCTAAGGTCAAATGGGGCCTATAATTTTTGAATTAAAGTAGAATTCCTGTTGGCGCTTTGGGAGCATAGCATGTTCATCATACAACACTTAAAAGTAGAAGGCAGCACATCTAATACAATTCAGAAGAAGTGTTCATCCCAGTACCTTATAGCTAGTCAAAGCGGGTAACAGAACATCATGGGAAGTAATAAACGAAAAGAGAAGACAAGGAATTTACGTTTTTGGATAATTATAGTGGGGATAAATGCTTGTCAACTTGTCCACCAGTTCCTTCACTCTAATTTGATGTGATGAGCATATATATCTCCCTTCTGCCTCAGGCTTCTCAAAGACCATAAGCAAGGCAGCGGTCAGGTCACGCACATCTACTATCATCCGAAGCTTGTTTTCTGTTGATTCATATCCTTCTGCCATCTCATCAATAGTAGACATGGTTAGTCTTTCTCATAACAAGGGAAACAAAACGGAGTCTAAAACATGGGTTTTGTAACATATCCAGCAGAACTACGTAAAAACATAAAATAAGCCAGGAATATAGCAACCCCTTAGCACTTGGCTCCATTGCCCTATATTAATTCATGCCTTATCTCTATGTAGGCCAAACAAGAAGGTATTTGATTCCCTTATTCCAGAGCATTCATGTGTCGCCTCATCTTAGATTGATATGGAACCCACATGAAGCATATCCTTAAATATTCTGCTTGAGTAGGCTACACCAGCAACTCATCGTTTAGAAAGATTTGTGACACTAGATCAAGAAAATTTTCTGCTAGTCTGTTTGAAGTGTCACAACTCTGATGAATTGCTATGTGGGTAAAAGTGCATGGAAGGTAGTCAAACTATACATCCTAATTTTATTTTTTCAGATCTATATCTTGGACTGCCTATAATTTAAGCATTTTAGCCACAAGAGGATTTAGTTAGTAATTGTAATACCCCGTAGTTTTAAAACATATTATCTAATTAATTAATTAATATTTTCTAAAAAGGGTATCTTAGTAATTTATTTTACTATTTGAATTTTGGAGCCAAAATGATATTTGAATTTTGGCGCCAAATACATTTTAAAACTCAATAATTATTTTGGATTTTGGATAAGATTTATTATCCATTTATTTTATTTTAAAAACCGGATTATTTATATATTTCGGATGTTTTAATTAAAGCAAAAACTATATTTTATTATTTAATTAATAAGGTCCGAAAATTCCTAACTATTGACTAAGATTTTCGGATTTTTCTAGTGTGGAAAATCTGATTTTCTAGGTTAATTTATTTAGTGAATAATTGGTATCTTTTTAATTAATTATTTTATACAATAAATATTATTTACACGATTATTTTTAATTCCTTAAATCTAGCAAAATAACTCCTTAAAATATACTAATAGGATCCGAAAATTTGTGCTATGGAAGCTCAATATTTTCGGCCCTCATGGTCAAATTTTGGGTGATTTATTTTGGAAAATTGTATTTTTAATTATCTCCTTAAAATCTCTTATTTTCCTTAATTGTATTTCTCCATCTCCTAAATATTTGATCATCTTATTTTCTTACCTTATATCTTCCTTGACTATTCCCCAAGTAATCTTTTTTGCCATATTATTTTTCATGACAACACACTTTCCTTAATTCTATTATTCTTAATCACCTTAATATCAAAACTTTCCATGTTTCTTTCATTCTCTTCTCCAAGTAATTCCTTAATTCTCTTTACCATAATTCTTCCTACATTCTCCTACCATAATTCTTACATGAGCTAACCTATAAATACCCCCTCATACCTCTCATATTCTTCACACCAAAAACTCAATTATCTTCTTCTCTTTTACTCTTTTTTTCCCTCAACCTTTTCCTACTTTTCTTTTCCTTTTTTTCTAAAAGAAAATCTGCCCGTATATCTTTGGAGCCAATTTTCGGGCACTTCTAGTCCAAGTTCTGCCTATTCTTTCCAATGCAAATTCAATTCTATTTAATCCTATTCTTTTATTTTCTTCATGGTTAGTTTTCTAAAATATAAATATCTATTTCAAATTTATAATTTTATATTAAAGGATTATTTTAAAAAGAGTTTTATAGTCCATGCACATTAGATTTGGGTTTATGTCTAAAGATGTTGTGATCGATAACCTTATGGTTATGTTAATTGCAAGGTGTATTCGTGATTGAACTTTGAAAGTGCGAAGTGTTGATTGATATTCGGAATCAAGGTACGTTTAGGTGGCTAGATAGCTTTGAAATTGATTGGATTGAATAAGCATGTTTGAGTGATTTTTATGATGATTGAATTGAATTATGGTTTATAAAATAAAAGCATATTTAAATAATTGGTTTTGATAAATAAATTAAAGGATTGATTTTAATATCATGTTTTGAATGGTTTGAAATTATTTATTAAGTTTAAAGGAATTTGGTTTAAAAAAAAAGTATGTTGGATTGTTTTACAGAGTTTTTAAAAAGGTTTTTCAAAGGAAGAGTTATTGATTTTGAAAAGTAATTTATATGAGATTTAATTCTCAAGTATTTATTAAAAGGTTGATTTTGAAAGCACGTTGAATTAAATAAAAAGGAGTTTTGAGTTAACCTATTCTAAAGGTTGTTTTTATTCAAAGAGGAATTTTATTGAATTATTATTAAAGCTTTACAAGCATGTTGTTAGTAATCCCACTATGCGGATTTGGTTGATAAGACTTAGGACTTTGTATGACCGAGTCTTTCCTTAAGAATAGCCTTGCAATATAAGGAGACTAGCTTAGGGAGTGTGCACACTTGGGTGAGGAATTGGTTTTAAAAAGAGGCATTGGTTTTATTGAATTGATTATTGAAATATTGAATTATTGGAATTGGTTTTATAAATCGTTTCATCGAATTATTGAATTATTGAGAATTGGTTTTGAAACATGAGTTTTGGAATTCATTGGATTAATTATTGGAATTGGTTTTAAAAGCATGTTTGCAAAGAAATTGAATTTACTTATCTTGCACTTATCGTACTTATCATATTTTGCTAATCCGTATTTCCTACTTGTTTTGGTTTGCCCTGTTTACCGTGATGGTAAGCAGTGCTGACTATTTTTAGGTGGAGTCATGAATGAGCATATGGGAGTCCTAGGATTTGCTTCACTTAGTTTAGGAATGTTGGTCTTGTCTTTATTTTGAGTACTCATAACAATGTTACTGTTTTTATAAGTATTAATAAAAGAAAGTTGAGTTTCCGCTGCAAGTTTTGTTATTAAGTTAAGTATTTTGAGTAGTCTTGCGTAATCACGCGGCGGTAATACGCCTAAGTCTATCTCTACTATATAATTATACATATTATACTAGTATTTCCGTAGAGGGAGATTTAGGGGTGTTACAGTAATGCCTTCTACAAGACAGAAAGAGATTCACATGAAGCTCCAAAAAAATTTGATTATGAGACCCAAATTTAGATACCTTTAGCTATATAGCATATCACTGGAGAGATATGCAAACTGAGATTTAGATTAGTTGCTGGATACTACTGCTATTATTTAAGAGTATATGCTTCAACCCTTAGACTGTTATTTTCAGGACTTCAAATACTCAAGATACTTATGTCAAGCAATACTGTAACACCAAAGGGAGGTAAGCACCAAAAATTTATGGACCAAAAGAAAGATACTGCCAGTAATCCATGCGAGGAAGCTCAGCCGTGCGTTACAATAGGTTTTACCTGCTTTGTTATTTCTCTCAGATTACAAGAAAGGGAATACTTATAGCTCTATGAATACCAATATGTTCAAAAATTAATTTTGAGTTGGTATATAAAGAATACAAACAAGACGAATAAGTGCAGCACTTTCACCAGTTGCCTCAAGATTCAATGAAAAGAGGCTGATAAATTCATGAAGATAGAAGCAGTATCGCAAATAACAGTTGGCAAAGTGAGAAAAAGATTACCTTTAAGAAGCTTAATGAGCACCAAGCTACTTGCATTGGCGTTTGATTGCATCATAGGACCCAAAACAAGGGTCGGACAAACTGATACAACATTAAGGCCACTTCTTTTAGAATATTCAAAAGCTTCATTTTCAGCTTCTGTTTTAGAAGCGCAGTACCAATTCTGCAACAGCAACAATAGGTGGTCAAGAGATAATGAGAAGCTGTTAAATCATGGCAAACGACATAAAAGATAAATCACTGCAATGAAAGATATAGAATTTCAAATTGTCAATACATACGTTAGTTCTTTTGCAAAATTCAATGTCAGACCAGCAATTTTCATCCTTGACTTGATCAGTTTGCCAATCCGGGTTCATGAGAACAGCAGCAACAGATGATACATAGACAACTCGCTTTACTTTTTCTTCTGAAGATGCTTTGAGCACATTTAGTGTGCCCTTCACTGCAGGTTCCATCAGCTGGACCTGTATGTTCATACACCAACGACAAGCAATAAAAAGGCAGAGATATGGTGTGAGAGCAGCATATATATGTTGTGTTATGAAAAGAATCAAGATAGCAACAAGCTGATAGAATTACGCTTTCTTACAGTAGCAACATCTACTAGGATTAGGAAGCAACCAAAAAGTACTCATAGACAAAACACAGGATAGCTGTAATAATTTTGGCTTTCCTTACATCAGCAAGAATTAAGTCTATCTGTATAAGACTTATTAGAAGCTGCTTAACGTAGTAATTAGTACAAGCAATTTGATGAGACACTAAAGAGTAGCTGCATCGATAATACTCATCAGAGCATGGTCTGTTAAAAAAGTAGTAGGTTACTGTATTCTGAAAGTAATATCTCTCTGTCATTGCATAAGTATTGCAAACATTAGACCTCTTCCTGATTGGAGTTTTAATCTCATTGGAATACGTTGATGCTGACATAATCTCAAAGATTTAACTTGATTTATCAAAGCCATCTTTGATAATGATCTAATATGACCTGGGACAAGTTTGCCAGCAATATTTTTGAACCAAACATAGATTGGTCGAGAACTGAGCTCTTACCAATCATTGGTAATAATCATTGAAGGGAAGAGTTTTTCTATGATTGTGAACAACAATCGACTTTAGGAAGCATTGGATATACATTTTTATCAGTACTACTCAATTTACTCTCAATGTAAGAACTCTCACTAGAGAGGCTTGCTTACATTATGAGGTTTTTCCCTTATCTTAGGCCTTAGGGACCATTTACCTTGCCTGAAGTGTCTGTTTTTTATGATTCATTCATTATTGAGCTTTAGTACCGTATAATGGTAGCCTTTGGGAATGAAATGAAGGACCGGAGGTATTAACAGCCAAGAAAATCCAAAATTTAGCTAGAAAAGGGTAAGACTTGGAGGGGATGATTTGACCATTATACACTTATTTTGATCATGAACTAGATTTTGATCCTCTAAGAAGAAGAAATACACAGACAAAATTTTGCACTTAAATACATGGCCACAGGAAACTTTGTATAGTTATATGTACTCGATAGGCAACAAAGAGCTCGTACATTTTAAAAACTCATCCTCCAGCATAAGACAAATCAGTTAAAAGAGTATACTGGAGATAAACTACCAACCAAGTTATATGAAAAGCGGGAAAGAGCACTTGCCTCAGGATCAGACACAGAAGCGGAAGGTACAGGACTGGCAACATGGAACACTCCAATACATCCTTTAATGGCAGCAGCAACCGAATCATAATCAAGTAAATACGCCTTAAAAAGCTTCAACTTCTCTGATGCCTTGTCCAGCTGTTTCAAATGCTCATATTTGGAATCACCTGCACAACAATAATCAACAAATAGTAGCCAATAAATATATACATCCTCTAATTTCCTAACCTTTTTTAATTTGGTATCTTAATCAACGATCATCTAAACATACTTGTATATATACCAAAAACTAAGCTGACGGTTGATGCCCAGAAATATGTTTTATACTCTATCACTATTACCGGTGGAAATTTTATAAAAATAGTTTAGTACTAACACAACAAAAAATGAGGATTCTTTCTAATTATACAATGAGATCCCCAAATTCCGTTAGAAAACGAACAAATAAAGAAGGTATGGAATATTTTGCGTATATTCTCTATCACATAAGACATCACCAACAAATTAAGAATCTTTAGATCCATATGATTCCAAAATCACGAAAAGATTGAATATCTTCAACCATTTGACAATTTACTTTATATTACAGCCTGGTCCTGGAAACCGAAAACATTAGTATAAAACAGGACAATTTTAATAAAATCTAGAAACATGTAGTAGTAAACTAATTAAAATTCAATCATCGGACAAAACTAGTAAGAGAACTTGACAAATTCTAGTACAATTACACAAGATCTGTAATCGAAATAATTGAAAACCATAGTAAATTAGATGCGATCTTCAGATAATACTAATAGAAAGAATTAATTGAGTAATTAGAAATATACATGGATCGGTGCGAACGGTGGCGTGAACAGAGTAACCGGAGGAGAGAAGAAGGTTGATAAGCCAAGAGGCTACGAAACCACTAGCGCCTGTAACGCACACTACTAATTTCTCTGTTCGTTCAAGTTGATTAGTTTTCTCCATTTTCGACGAAGAAGAACCAACTAAACTAACTGCTTCTATTTTCAGGGATTATTATTGTACTAAGTGTGTGAGGTTGACAAGTTGACCGCTGTAAACGTTGCCACGTGTGCTATGCTTTATCAACACACGCACTTTTCTCTCTCTCTTTTTTTTTTTTTTTTTTTTACTCGAGTGTTTGGGGCCTAAAATTAGATGGATTTTTTTTCCTAATTCTGGCCGACCTTGGTCTTTTTAAAATGGGAAAACTTTTTGTCAATAAGTCTTTTAAAAAACAAGAAATGGACCATGGGGTAGATTTTTTGTGGCAAAGGTGAAAAATGACCTTCTATACTTGCTCCAGACTTTAGTAATCCTCCGTTTCCTTTTATTTTTTACGTTCTTATTCTAGGTGTTCTTTTTTATTCTTTATATTTAGTATATTTCCTTTTTAAGTCATAAAGTTTGGACAAAATTGTCCTTGCTTTAAAATGTAAATACTCAACTAACCTTTAATTTTCTATGTGTAATTGTACTTTTTGTACTATTTGGTTGGTTTACTAATACTCATTATTACTTTCTCTCTCCTCTCTCTTCTAATTTCTTCAACCCACATGTACAATATTCTTTTTTAGATAGAATTGTACTTTTAATTATTGAATTATTCTAAAATACCTCTACTTTACATAATTTCTTAATAACCGCGCATAATTCTAAATGTCAAAAATAAATGGGAACGGAGGAAGTAGATTTTAATATTGCACTATAGAATGATGTTATGATTTATTTTCTAGCGGGAAAATGAAAAAGAGAGAAAGGAAACCTATAAATTGTCCATGTGATTGTAAGTATATATTTTAAAGAAACAAGTGTTACACACTAAAAGTATATTGGGTGTTTATAGTGTAAATAGATATAATTGTTATACTAGAGTAGTTATGGTGCAATCAATTTTGCATTCCCTCTAGGTTTTCTCCTTGAGAGGGTTTTTTTTGTTCCCTCTAAGTTTTCTCCTTGAGAGGGTTTTTTTTGTTCCCTCTAGGTTTTCTCCCTTAGGAGGGTTTTCCTTCTTCATTGCTAGTTTTTTTCAAATTTTTTTTGAAGGTTTTTTCTTCTCTTTTCTCTCTTCTCCCTTTTCTCTTCATCTTTATCATCTCTTTCCTCTAGGTCTCAATTGTGAATCTTTGTAGGGGCTTCCACTGGTGTTCTTACCGGTGGTAAGCCCCCAAAAAATTGCTTTTAATAAATAAATCTCATCCTTGAGGTGATGATTTTTCTCTTGAGTTTATTTTCTTTTTATGTTTGTATGGCAAAAATTGAAGATGTAGGGTTTCATAATCTCTACAAGAGTGCGGAGGACCACATGAGTATTTTCACTCAAACGACTACGCATTAGTGGATTTCAAGCCGAATCAGTGCGAACTCACAGATTGTATTTGTTTCGGGGTTTTCTGATGTCCTGCGGGAGAGTTACAATTCCGAGATTGGAACCGGACGCCTGTACCTGCAAAACAAACGGATGCTCCGGATGATTGGAGATCCGCCTCCGACGGTCAAGTTAGTACTTGATTAAGGAGTAATTAATGCGGAAATTAAAGTGATTGGGTCTCTCTAGGTGAGAGAGTTTAATGTGTGTAATCTGCGTAATCTCCCTTAATGAGGATTAAGGGAGGTATTTATAACCTCGGGAAACGTGCCAATCTAGGTTTAGGTTAACCTTGGGCTGATTGGGCTTCCCACGGAAGTTGGGCCTAGGTGACCGGTTATCCCAGGTGTCATGGGAAGGACACGTGTCGTGTCGTAATTGGTCCAGAGTGGACGGATCATTGCTTGACACGTGGCAGGCTCCTATTGGCCCATGTGACGGACACATGGCGGAACCTGATTGGTCCACTTGTCAGATGGTGATTGGTGGGGAAAAATCCCCTAATCATTTTCCCCTCACAGGTGGCACGTGACTGGTCACGTGTTACCTGTGACAGGTATCGCCCTGTAACAGGCGACGACCTGCTACAGGTGTCACTCGGCGAGAGGCCGAGAGATTCTCCCGCCAAAATTTTGAATTCTGGAAGTGACCCTTCGCCTTCTCACTTCGCCTATATAAAGGAGTGTTGACTTCGGTCATTTTCACACTTGAAAACTTTGTGAGAGAACATTCGGACCCCTGAACTTGCTCTGACATTTTGGACCCTTTCTGCCTACCGCCTGCTCTGACAAGCCGACTGCAAAGGATTTTCAGAACTTCATCAATCGTCACTCGTTCAGGTAACCGTCGGTTCTCTTACTCTTAATTTCCTCTTTACTTTATTCTTTTTTGAAATGGCACCACGGAAGCACACGACACGACCTAGGTTAGTGATCAGCCGGTCACCGGGGACGGCTGAATCTAGGACTAGGAGTGTCGCCTGCCCTTTTCTGGACCCATCTTTGCCCTTTATACAAAGTCCGACTGTATCTGTGTCTATGCAGAGCATGATGGCCAGAACAAAAAAGACTGCCAGGATCTCAAACTCAGACGGCTCCTCCCACAGGGTGCCGATTAGTGAAACATCTGACCAGGCGCCAGATGTGGAAGTGAAACAAAGCGGCTTGAAAGCCGGCAGTTCTGAGGGAGGAGTCAAAGTGACCCCTTCCCATTTTACAGTTGACAATTCTACATTCTCTCCTGCTCCTTTTAAAGGAGAGGAGGCGGGCCCCTCCGGGAGAGGGGAGGAGTCGTCCTCTTCGGACTCGTCAGAGGAAGATTCCGAGTCTAGCTCTTCTGGCCATGCTTCTCTGGACACAGAAGAGAAAAACAGTCGCCTGCAAGAGGCAAGGCTTTCTCACGCAGTTGAGAAGGGGGACGATTGGGCGGAGCCATCCGCCTCTCACCGAGAGCAAAATACCCCTACTACTGCACGGTACCTCGGGGCCGGATCACAGCCATGCAAGAGAAAGTGGAGAGCTTTATCGCAAACCACACAATGGGCCCCGGCTTTTTAGTGTTCGTGCTGGATCCAGAAAACACAGTCGTCTGGCCGGCTGGTACCAGTTATGATGGCGCCTGCTTTGGCTGCTACGAGGCGGCCATCAAGGCTGGGCTGCGCTTCCCACTACATCCGGCTGTTCAGCGGATCTTGGATGGGTATGAGTTGGGGTTATGGCAGTTAGCCCCGAACTCCTGGGTCAACGTACTCGGCTATGTGGCCGGGTGCGAACTGCACGGGGTGGAGCCGAACTTCGAGGCTTTCGCCCACATGAACTACCTCAGCCGGACCCCTAAGGAAGGCGGTACCGGCTGGTATCAATTAACGAGCCACAGGGGCTACCTCATGACGAGAGGTAAAGCAAACAAATGGAAGGACTGGAGGAGCACCTTCCTTATCATTGAGAGTTCAGACACAGAGCTGAACAAGCGCTTCAACAGGTGGAACAGGAATCCGCCCCTTCTTGCAGGCGGCCGCAGCATGCCGCCTGTTCCCCCCAAGGCTAAGAAAGAGATCCTAGATAAAGGACTCTTCAAAGTAGAGTCAAAGGTGAACTCTACTTCAGGGGTACGAGAGCAAGTACCCCTGCACTGCGTCCCGAGCTTCAAATGGCTCTACGACGAGTACTTTTTGGCCGCTTGTGGCCTCAGCAGTCGGTGCTCAAGAGGTAGCCGGCCTGTCGAATACTCTGTTGTTCCATGCATTTCTTGTTATGACTTTTATTAACTTTGCTATTTGTTTTTGCAGCGGACGCCATGAGCAAAATTACCGCCTCCAAGACTGCGGCGACCATGTTGCGGGCCTCCATCATGCAACAGTCTTCAACCGACTCCCCCAACAAGGGGGCACCCTTGGTGGGCTTCGAACCTTTCACCCTCTTTGTGGAGTTGTGTTTATGCATATACTGACTCTTTTCTTCTTTTTTAGACGGGCGCTCCAAGAGCTTCTTCTTCCCAACAGCCGGACCCCAAGGCCCGGAGGACGACTGTTGCGAGCTCTCCTGGTTCTGCCAGGAAACATGTGGCGGCTGAGAAACAGCTGGCCACTTCTTGTAAAACTCTAGCTGGGCCACCTAGAAGTATGAAATTATCCTTGTAAATTTTAGACTTGCTCCCTTCTTTACTAGGTCTAATCCGTTTGTTTATGCTTGATGCAGCCGGCCCTCAGGAGCCTGACTTGGTCGAGGTGGCCAAGTCTATGATCAAGGCCGTTCCTCCAGCTGAAAGGGAGGCGGTCAAGGGTGTCGGCACCCTTGACCTAGACGGGATTGCAGGGGTCCTTGCTGAGGTATACTTAGCATATTTTTGAGTATTTGAATTCCAGGACGCCTGTTTTCTTTTTTGTTTGGAAACTGACGCCTGTTCCCCTTTTTACTTAGGCCCTGCTCCGAGTGAACGGCCTTCGCAAGCCGCTTGACCGGAAGAACAAAGAGGTAAAGGCTGCAAAAGCTATGGCCGCCTCTGACTGTGATAAGCCAATGTTTCAAATTGCCCAAAATGAAGTTCTGACCATTGATATTCTTTATTATCAGGCGCAGGCTACCGCCGCTATCCGGGCTCAGTTAGAGGCGGCCCAGAAGAGGAATAGCGAGCTGGAGGCGACCATCAACAACCTCAAGGCCGAGCTGAGACCTCTTCGCCAAAAGATGTCCTCATACGAAACCTTGGAGAAATCCTTAGCGAGCGTAAAGGTACGCCTGGTGACCCAGGAGAAGAGTCTTACTCAGGAGCTCTCGGAAAAGGCCGAGCAAGAAAAGAAAGAGCTGGTCCGGGAGATGATGGAAGACTCTGCTCAAATCCAGCGCATGACTTGGGGTCGCCTCTTCCCCAATGCCGACTTTGCCTCATGGGAAAAAACGTACCGCCAGTGTTCTGATAGATATAATCAAGAGATCCTGGCGGCTGCTGAGGAAGAGGCGTTGGAGGAGGAGGAGCAGCCGGTAGTGGCGCTTGTGCCGCTTGGGGGTAATGCATCAAAGAAGGATGCAGCTGAAGCCGAGTCCAGCAAGAAGAGTGCTGACCAGGCGGCAGCTGCTAATATTGAAGATCTGCCCCTTCTTAAGCTTTATGTCTTCTTTCCACGGCCTGCGTGCCGTTTGTTTGTATTTACCCGGCCAGGGGGCCGGGGCTCTGAATATTTTGCCGGTCTTTAATGACCGGCTTCCTTTTAATGAATTTTTTTTTGTTTTGCTTCAAATTTGTTTAAGTATTGAATATTCTGATATCCAATTGTACACTATACCGACTGTTTTACATGGCCGATAGTTGCAAACAGGTACGGATAGTTAGTCACGCCGCCTATGCCCCTGGACGACTGGTTGTCTGTTTCCAGGCTAGACGATCAGTCGGCCATTTATCCAATTGGTATTCGAACCATTTTATAGACTGGATCCCCTTTAGGCAGGCGGTCATGTCATTTGTAAAATTTAACCAAGTAGGAAAGTTGTTTCCTACTTGTCATGCTTTTAGGCTAGAGACTTTAGGCCGTCTAGGCCGACTGTTTCCCGCCATATTTAATCTAGTGTGAACAGGTGCTGTATGAACACATTTTTAGTTTCATACTAAATTTTTAAGGAGTGACCAAGTAAACATGATTGTTACCTAGTCGCCAAGTAACTGAGTAGTAGAGGTATCAAGCGGTGGGTACCGGTTGTTCCCCTTTATTCGCCAATGTTTGTTGGCTTTTAACTCATAGGTTGTTAACCTAGCAGGAGTAGTGGTTGAGAGCCCCTGTTTGCTAAAAACAGGCGGACGACTCATACCTTTTGGGCTCCATACTAAGTTTGAGAGAGTGACTATGAGTTAACTTTGGTGTTACTCAGTCGCCGTCACTCCTGCTTGAGTAGTAAAGGTACCAGGCGGCGGAGGCCGGCTGAACCTTTTGATTCGCCAATGTTTGTTGGCTATTAACTCAAGAGGTACCCCCTGCATTTATCCCAAGTAATACAGGCGGTCATCTGACTCAGATGCAACTGCTACCACTTGTTTGGTTAGTGATAGAGTTATCCTTGTCTCAAAAACGGCTACGTGGTTGCCCTTGGGGACAGTCGTATAGGTGCCGTGTAATTAGTTTATAGAGCAATGTTCCACCCAAAAGGGAAGCTGCTCTCTGCGACGAATTTCATCCGGAGGGATGCCGCCGGACGCCTGCTATGATGTTGGGACAGGTCGAATTAGTTTAAAGATTGGATCAGTTGGATTGGCGCCTGGACTGATCATTCGGCTTGTGGAATTGGTTAGTTCTTGGTGAACGTAGGTGCTAAGTAAGAGGAGGGTAGCCGCCTGTTTAGGCACAGGGTCGGCCAGGCCCTGATCATTTTTAGCTAAGTATAAGGGGGGTGGCTGTGTGCTTTGGAACCAGTCGGCCCTCTTCTATGGAGAGTAGCCGACTATATATCCAGACGGCATGCCCCTATGGTGATAGAGTAAAATATTCAATGGAGAGTAGCCGACTGTAAAGGTACAGGCGGCATGCCCCTCTGAAGATAGAGTAAAATACTCAATGGAGAGTAGCCGACTGTAAATGTATAGGTGGCCATGCCCCTCTTAAGTAAGAATAAAAATTAAACATGGAGAGTAGCCGACTGTTTGTCAGTAGGCATGCCCCTCTTAAGTAAAAATGAAAACTGAATATGGAGAGTAGCCGACTGTTTGTTAGTAGGCGTGCCCCTCTTAGTACAAAATTGAATATTAAGTTTGCAAACTTTTATTAAGTAGCCCTTGACTATTTATATCATTCAAAAGAAATATTTCTTAAGATTATCTGCATTCCAAGTTCGAGGCAACGGTTGGCCGTCTGGTGTTTCCAGACGGTAGGTACCGTCCCTGACCTCTTCACAGATATGGTAGGGTCCTTCCCAGTTGGGAGTTAGTTTGCCAGACTCATTAGCCCTTCCAACTGCTTCCATTTTTCTAAGTACAAAGTCCCCCACTTTGAGTGGACGCCTGTGTACTTTTTTGTTGTATGATCTAGTCATTCTCAGGCGGTAAATTTCATGGCGCAAGACAGCATTGCCCCTCCTTTCAGGAAGTGAGTCTAATGCCAGGCGCATGGCTTCCCAGTTTGCCTCTTCGTCATATAGCATTACTCGAAGAGTCGGCTCGTAGTGTTCTATTGGAAGAACAGCTTCCGCACCATAAGTTAGGAGGAATGGAGTTTCTTTAGTCGCCCCTTTTTCAGTCGTCCTAATGGCCCAGAGAACATGTGGTAATTCATCCGCCCATAGGCCGCCTGCTCGTTCAATCTTTTTCTTGAGACCGTCTGAGATGATTTTATTAAAGGCTTCTACCTGGCCGTTTGCTTGTGGACGGCCGACAGATGCAAAATAGTGTGCAATTCCTTGGTACCCAACCAGCTTTTGAGAACAGGCGTCTCAAATTGGGGACCATTATCAAAAACCATAGACATGGGAACCCCGAACCGAGTGATGACATTTTTCCAGATGAATGAAATTACATCTTCGTCATGATTCCCTTTACAGCCTCCGCCTCTACCCATTTAGTGAAGTAGTCGACTACAACAAGTATGTACCTCCTTCCACCTGTAGCAGGCGTATATGGACCCAGAATATCCATGCCCCACTTAGCAAACGGTAGTGGGCTATGAATGGTAGTGAGGTTCAGTAGCCGGACGGTGAATTAGTTTGCCAAACCTTTGGCACTTGTCACATTTTTTCACCATCTCCATCGCATCTGCTTCTAAAGTAGGCCAAAAGTAGCCCTGCCGCCTTGCTCGTTGAGCAAGCGTCCTACCGCCTATATGGGAAGCACAGTAACCAGAGTGAAGATCGTCCAGTATCTCTCGCCCTTTTCTGGAGTAAACACACTTTAAGAAGGGTTGAAGGTACCCCCTTTTGTGAAGTTTTCCCTTTATTATTTCAAAACTGGTTGCTCGTTTTTTCAGTGCTGCCGCCTGTTGATGATCATCCGGCAGGGTACCGTTTGTCAGATATGCCCTGATAGGATCCATCCAGGTTGAGCTTCTGTCTAGGATTCCAATAGGGTCTTCCTCGATGCTTCTCTTCTCCATTACTTCCCAAAAAAAAGTTCGAGGAGTATCACAGGAGGCGGATGATGCTAATTTTGAAAGTGCATCCGCCTGGTTGTTTTCTGATCTCGGCACTTGGGTAAGATGGAAAATCCTCAAGGGAGTCGACTGCTTGTCGGACCGCCTGTAAATACTTGATCATGGCCGGATGGGTTGCTTCGTATTCGCCATTGTACTGACTCACTATCAATTGTGAATCGGAACAGGCGTCTATTTTTCTTGCCCCTGTCGCCTTGCACATGCGAATTCCGGCTAGTAAAGCTTCATATTCTGCCTCATTGTTTGAGGCCTGAAAACTGAAGCGTAGAGCATACTCGTACATGTCGCCCTCTGGCGACTGACATATGACGCCTGCTCCACAACCATTTGAAGTAGAGCTTCCATCCACATATACCTTCCAGACTTGGTCTGGAACTTGAGAGTCAGGAGGACGAGTCATCACAATAATAAAGTCAGCAAAGGCTTGCCCCTTCACTGCTTTTCTAGGCTCGAAGGTAACTTCGAGGCTCTGTATTTCTATGGCCCATTTGATCATTCGGCCTGACGACTCCATGATGGTTAGTGGCCGCTTCATAGGTTGGTCTGTATACACGACGACTGCATGTGCCAAAAAGTAGGGCTTCAATTTTTTAACAGCCATGAAGAGTGCAAGACCAAATTTCTCCACTACGGGATACCTCAACTCGGCATTTTTCAGTACATGACTGACAAAGTAGACCGGGAGCTGACAGCCGTCTCTTTCAGCAAGGAGAACAGCGCTTAACGCATGATCAGAGACGGCCAGGTACATGTAGAGTACTTCTTTGGGCAAAGGGCTGACCAGCCTCGGCAAGGAATGCAAGTGAACTTTCAATTTCTGGAAGGCCGCCTCAGCATCCGGCCCCCATTCAAACCTTGCCTTTTTCTTAATTGCCTGGAAAAAGTATAGGCATTTGTCGCCTGATCGGCTTAGAAATCTTCCCAAGGCCGCCAGACAACCTGTTAACTTCTGAACCTCTCGGATGGTACGAGGCGACTGCATGTCGATGACCGCCTGCACCTTCTCAGGGTTCGCCTCTATTCCTCTCTGATTGATAAGGAATCCGAGAAATTTCCCAGACTCAACTCCAAAGACACATTTCTTGGGATTGAGCATGCCATGGTGCCGCCTGAGTGTGGCGAAAGTTTCTCGGAGGTCCGACATATGATCTTTCTGAAGTTTAGACTTGACAATCATATCATCAATATATGCCTCAACATTTCTCCCAATCTGATCAAAGAACACAGTGTTTATCATTCGCTGGAAAGTGGCCGGGGCATTCTTAAGACCAAACGGCATGACCGTGTAACAGTATAACCCCTGATCAGTGACGAAGGTTGTCTTCTCCTAATCTTTCTTCCATAAAGGAATTTGATGGAAACCAGAGTAGGCGTCCATAAAGCTCATCAAAGCATGGCCGGCTGTTGAGTCGACCAGGTTATCAATTTTAGGCAGAGCGTAACTGTCTTTGGGGCACGCCTTGTTTAAGTCTGTGTAGTCTACACACATTTGCCAGGTGCCATTCGGCTTTTTAACAAGCACCACATTTGCAACCCAGTCTGGGAAGTAACATTGCCGAATTAACCCTGCATTAAGTAATTTTTTAACTTCGGCGGCTGCCGCCTGACTTCTTTCTTCGCCATGGTTCCGCTTCTTCTGCCGTACCGGCTTCTTTTTCGGATCCACGGCCAGTTTATGTACCGCCAGATCAGGACTAATGCCTGGCATTTCATGGACTTCGAATGCAAAGATGTCCTTGTATTCTTTCAATAGTTTGTGAAAGTCGTCACCCAGGTCCCTTAGAGCAGTCGTCCCAACCTTGATTGTTCAGTCAGGACGCGAGTCATCTAACATCAGGTCCGTATGCTCACCAGATGGCTGAGGGCGAAATTCATCCGGCCGCTCCTCTGCCAATGATTGCTATTTTCTGTCTTTTATTGCGGCCCCTGTCTGGGATGCCTTTCTCTTCTTGCCGTCTACTTCTTGAACAGGCGCACTCTCCTTGACATTGTCAAGGTCTATTTTTCCACCGCTCGACATAATGGCCATAACAGTGGGCTTGACATCCGAGAGATAGCACTCTCGGGCCATCCTCTGATCTCCCCTTAGGGACCCAACTGTTCCATTATCCCTCTCAAACTTGAGCAACATAAGAGATGGGATTATAACAGCCTTGGAATTATTCAGGGTTGGTCGTCCCAGAATCATGTTGTAGGCCGAGAGTTCTTCTACTACCAAGAACCGGACTACCATGTGTCGTCCTTCCCCTTTTTCACCCAGGCGGATGGGTAAATCCACTCGTCCCACTGGGTGGACGACTCCCCCTCCAAACCCTACTAAAGGGTGGGGTGCCGGATGTATGCAATCAGTCAGATATTTTAGTTTCGACAGACATTTGCTACTGATGAGATCTGAGGAGCTTCCGGTATCTATGAGGATTCGGCCAACTCTCTGGTTGGCCACTTTACATTCAATAACGATAGGGTCGTCATGCGGCCCTCTTACCCCTCCTAGATCTTCTTCAGTGATGACAATCTCAGGAAATGAATATTTGGAGGGTCGTTCTTGGTGAACGGAATTTACATCTAACCGTCTGATATTGTCTTTTTTGCCCCTAATAGTGGGGCCGCCTCTTGAGAAGCCGCCTGCAATGGTGTAGACGACTGCATCATCTGTATCGGAGCTGTTGGCCTGTTGATTCTTTTTGGCCGACTGCTTTTTCGAGGAAGTGTTCCCCGTAGATTTCTTGACATAAGTGTCAAGATCACCTTGCTCAGCCAGGCGGTCCAGATACCGCATGAGACTGATGCATTCATTGGTGTGATGACCAAAATCTTCATGATAATCACATAATTTTTCTTGGTTCCGGTTCTTTGCAGAACCCTTCATGGGGACCGGCTTCTCAATTGAGATCCGTCCCTTGATTTCCTTTAGGATAAATTGGCTATCCTTGTTAAACGCATACTTTGGGGAGTATGGTTTGAATTCTTTTTTCTTTTTCTGGGCCGGCTGTTTAGAGGAATCAGCCGCCCAGACCTCTTTTCTCTTCTCGTCTTTTTTTTACGACTGTTTCTGTCGTCCTTCTCTTTTGTCGGACCTTTTCCCGTCTGACTGTTTTACCGTACTACAAAGATCAGTCGCCTGTATATAGGCTTCCGCTTCAATCAAGGCCTCTTGAAGAGTCGCCACCCTCTTTCGGACCAAATCAAATTTGAAGGTCGACCCGTCTTTGAGACCTCTGAAAAAGTCAGTACAGGCTACTTCATCCGGTAACCCTTGAATCTGTATTCTCATCAGGTTAAACCGCCTGATGTAAGAACGAAGCCCCTCCTTCTCGACCTGCTGAATTGTTCCTAAATCAAGGGTCGTCTTCTTCGCAGGGATGTTCATGGCGAAGTTGGAGGTGAATAAGTAAGCAAGCGTCTTGAAGTTATTTACACAACCAGTCGGCAGGTTGCCGAACCATTGTTGTGCGATTCCTTTGAGAGTCGCTGGGAAACACTTGCACCAAGTGGGATCATCCAACCCTTGAAGGTACATCAGGTTGGTGAATGCCATCAGATGGTCTTCTGGGTTAGTAGTGCCGTCATAGGCGCCTACTAATACATTTTTCACTTTGGCCGGCTGAGCGGCTTCAGTAATTTCCTTGGAGAAGGCCGACGGCTGTACACCAAGTCTAAGCAACCGTAGCTGCCAGTCCATAGGTTGAACATTTTTTGCTGCATGTCCACCAAACAGAGGTGGCTGTAAAAAATACTGTTGTTGCGGTACAAACGGTAAGTTTGGTATCGCCTGGTCGCTATGAAAGCCGGACTGACGGGAGGTGCCGCCTGACTGACTCTCATGATACGACTGAGTATGCCTCATCGAGGTATTTCGCAAACTGTCTTGGAAGTTTGAAGTAGAGGCCGACTCTAACAATCGGTCACTCTTCTTCTGCTCTAGCAGTAGCTGAGCGTCTGTGTATGTTTTCCTCGACCCGTCCGCCTGAATATGACGAACAGGTTTCCTATTTCCTAGAGTAAGAAAATGGTATTTTGTGAAATCAAGGGCAGGTGGCTCCTACTTCCTAGATTTAGGATGAGGGGTCGCCTCTCGCCCTTGAACTGGCTTCCTCTTCCGTGAAGTGGAGGGTTTCTTAGCCGACTGCTCCTTGTCCAGAGCAGGCGGCTTCTTGTTCATCAACTCTTAAATTTCTCCCATGAAGTCCCTCATGAAGGTCATGAGTTCGTTCCTTGTGATGGGAGCAGACCCATCAGTCGGCTACTGCCGAAAAGGCGGTGCGCCTGCTGGCTCGCTTCCAGTTTGAAGATGTTCCCGTTCCCTCCTTTCGGTATGACGGGTACGTCGGGCCCTTAGGGTCCCGTCTGAATCTATGTGAGCTTCAACTTCAAATTCATTCTCAGTATCGTGGTCCGACTGAACTAGAGGGTCGTCCAGGGGACGTCTCTCTTCAGGAGCTGGTACAAACGTGGATGCCATCTCAGAAGTACTCTCCCCACAGACGGCGCCAAAATGTTTCGGGGTTTTCTGATGTCCTGCGGGAGAGTTACAATTCCGAGACTGGAATCGGACGCCTGTACCTGCAAAACAAACGGATGCTCCGGATGATTGGAGATCCGCCTCCGACTGTCAAGTTAGTACTTGATTAAGGAGTAATTAATGCGGAAATTAAAGTGATTGGGTCTCTCTAGGTGAAAGTGTTTAATGTGTGTAATCTGCGTTTTCTGCGTAATCTCCCTTAATGAGGATTAAGGGAGGTAATTATAACCTCGGGAAATGTGCTAATCTAGGTTTAGGTTAACCTTGGGCTGATTGGGCTTCCCTCGGAAGTTGGGCCTAGGTGACTGGTTATCCCAGGTGTCATGGGAAGGACACGTGTCGTGTCGTAATTGGTCCATAGTGGACGGATCATTGCTTGACACGTGGCAGGCTCCTATTGGCCCATGTCACGGACATATGGCGGAACCTGATTGGTCCACTTGTCAGATGGTGATTGGTGGGGAAATGATGTGGATCAAGAGGGAAATTCTTTTGAAGAGCCAATCATATTGGTTTTAAGGCCAATAGGGTTTGAGCTTGGAGTAAAGAATCAAGAATGGTTAACATGCGCAGCCATTGAAGAAGAAGTCAAGGTCCAGTTGGGTTCCGACGACGGCAGTGGCGGCGACGCGCCGATCTGGGTGCCACGCGCCGGCTCCCTAGCTCCGGCCTGAGTCCAGATACACGGCGGTGGGGCGCGTGTCGATGATGGCGGCGCGTGAGGTGGTGGTTCGGCGGCAGTACGAAAAGAAAGATTTTCCTAACTTAGTTTTTTCTAGAGTTTTTGCTTGCAAGTTTTTACCTTTCACTTGAAAGGGTTTTTCTTGGTTTAAGCAATTAGGAATCTTCTTAATTTCTGTTATTTTAGTTTAAAATAATTTCTAAGTCAATTAGGAATTGTTTTAAGAAGTTTTAGTTTAATTAGAACTAGTCTTATTACTAGTTTCCTAGTTCCATTAGAATTGGTTTTCCTATTCTATCTAGGATACTTGGGGATCAAGGCTAGGGTTTTTTTTCCTAGTTCGAATAGACTTAGGAATAGTTAGTTTAGTCTATAAATAAGGGATTTTTCGTGGCTTTGTATACACAACCAAAACCAGAAAATTCAATACAAGTTTATTGTTTGTTTTGCTTAATTGCTTACAAATTCTTTTGCTAGTTTTCAATTCAAGGAGTTGTTTTGATAATTAGAACGTTCAATTCTTAGTTCTAGGAGTAGTCTAAGTTTTGTTCATCAAAGTACTTAGTTCCAGGAGTGGTCTAGGTAATTTGAGAGGCGTTGAATTCGTTCCAGGAGTGGTCGTTTTCAAAGTCATATCCGGTTCGTTATTCTTAAGTTGTTCGATTTTCTTAGGAAATTCGAAGGGCTTGTGTTACTTGTGTGATTTTAGATTCTTTATTAAGTTAAGGGGTTTAAATCCACATCAAATTGGTATCAGAGCTTGTGTGATACCACATCAAATTGGTATCAGATTTCAGGGGTTTTTGATCGTTCAACAATTCGTTCATCAAATCGCACTTGTTCTCGGATAACCAGTTTTTCTGTCAACTTCAGAAGGCTCGTTCTCCTTCGTTACAAGGTCTTTTCAGGTGATTCTTTTTTTGATTTTGGGTGAAATTTTGTCTACTTTCTGCCTGTGAAATTTCGGAATTTTTCGAGTTCTTGTGCTATTAAACTGGACTGTTTTCCGCAACTGTGTCAGTTTTGGTCCGATTTAATACTTACTGCTCTTTGTGTGCGATTTTCTTCCAAGTTGTGTTGCGATTTTTGAGGGTTATTCCTGTGTGTTTTGGGGTCTTTTAAGTCTGTTTTTGTCTTATAATTATGGACGAAGCTTTGAGCAAACTTATGGATGAATTTGCAAAGTTACTTCAAGGTCATAAAAAGAAGAAAAAACATGAAGATGATAACGTAGATTTTGGCTTTGGTAACAAACATATGCTTATGGAGCGACTGAATTTACATGAAGAAATTATTTTTCAAGGTCAACAAGATAGTTTGTTTCATACTCGATGCAAAGTTGTTGATAGAACTTGTAGGGTGATCATTGATAGTGGTTCGTGTACCAATGTAGCGTCTACAGAGATGGTTACTAAACTCCAACTTCCTACAAGAGATCATGAAAAACCATATAAGTTGGGTTGGCTAGATAATTCTATGGGTTTTCATGTAGAACAACAAGCTTTGGTGAATTTCTCCATTGGCAATTACAAGGAAGAATTATGGTGCGATGTGATTCCTATGAGTGCTTGTCACGTTCTTTTAGGAAGACCATGGCAATTTGATCGACATGTTAAACATGATGGTGTGGCCAACACATATTCGGTCAAGGTGGGAAACAAGAGGTTCAAACTTATTCCTTTAACTATTATTCCATGCCGCGTTAAAGTTAAAGAGATGGAGGAAGATTGTCAAAAGGATAAGGAAGAGGAACATGTAGGTGCTAAAGAGCTCGAAGAAAAGGTGAGTGAAACAATTGATGTTCCAATTGTGTGTGACGTTGTTCAAGATCAGATTATTCATAATGATCTACCAATGGTGGTGTCGGAAAAGGTTTTTGATACTATTGAGGAGCCATTCGTGAATCAAGATAATAATTTAATGGTTTCTTTAGAAGTGGTGGATTCATTAGGCATGCATAAAGAGAAGAAATTGTTAGTCATACATGAGAAAAATATCATGAAGCCTAAAGTGTTCTTATGGTCAACTTCGAAGACCAAGGACCAAATTGAGAATTGGTTGTTTCTAAAATATTGCCTTGCTCGTGGTGATGTTGTTACATTGCTTAAAATTGCTAGCGTTGAGGTAATAGTTCTTTTGGCTTGTATTCGTCGAATTTGGATGGTTTCATGGAATTGTTCTCCTTACATGGATGATGTGAATTTGAGGACAAATTCTTTTAAAGAGGGGGAGAATGATGTGGATCAAGAGGGAAATTCTTTTGAAGAGCCAATCATATTGGTTTTAAGGCCAATAGGGTTTGAGCTTGGAGTAAAGAATCAAGAATGGTTAACATGCGCAGCCATTGAAGAAGAAGTCAAGGTCCAGTTGGGTTCCGACGACGGCAGCGGCGGCGACGCGCCGATCTGGGTGCCACGCGCCGGCTCCCTAGCTCCGGCCTGAGTCCAGCTACACGGCGGTGGGGCGCGTGTCGATGATGGCGGCGCGTGAGGTGGTGGTTCGGCGGCAGTACGAAAAGAAAGATTTTCCTAACTTAGTTTTTTCTAGAGTTTTTGCTTGCAAGTTTTTACCTTTCACTTGAAAGGGTTTTTCTTGGTTTAAGCAATTAGGAATCTTCTTAATTTCTGTTATTTTAGTTTAAAATAATTTCTAAGTCAATTAGGAATTGTTTTAAGAAGTTTTAGTTTAATTAGAACTAGTCTTATTACTAGTTTCCTAGTTCCATTAGAATTGGTTTTCCTATTCTATCTAGGATACTTGGGGATCAAGGCTAGGGTTTTTTTTCCTAGTTCGAATAGACTTAGGAATAGTTAGTTTAGTCTATAAATAAGGGATTTTTCGTGGCTTTGTATACACAACCAAAACCAGAAAATTCAATACAAGTTTATTGTTTGTTTTGCTTAATTGCTTACAAATTCTTTTGCTAGTTTTCAATTCAAGGAGTTGTTTTGATAATTAGAACGTTCAATTCTTAGTTCTAGGAGTAGTCTAAGTTTTGTTCATCAAAGTACTTAGTTCCAGGAGTGGTCTAGGTAATTTGAGAGGCGTTGAATTCGTTCCAGGAGTGGTCGTTTTCAAAGTCATATCCGGTTCGTTATTCTTAAGTTGTTCGATTTTCTTAGGAAATTCGAAGGGCTTGTGTTACTTGTGTGATTTTAGATTCTTTATTAAGTTAAGGGGTTTAAATCCACATCAGGAAAAATCCCCTAATCATCATTGACTTTCATTTGATTCAATTAGCTTTGTTAAATGCATATGACTTTCATTTGATTCAAAAAGCTTTGTTTGAATGTGTTTGACTTTCATTTGATTCAATTAGCATCGTTGAACGCATTTGACAGTCGTTTGATTCAAAAAACTTTGTTTGAATTACCTAGACTTTCACTTGATTCAATTAGCTTTTTTGAATGCTTTTAACTTTCATTTGATTTAAAAAGCTTTGTTTAAATGTGTTTGACTTTCACTTGATTTAATTACTTTTTTTTAATAACATATGACTTTCAGTTGATTCAAAAAGATTTGTTTGAATGTGCTTGACTTTCATATGATTCAATTAGCATCGTTGAATGGATTTGACAATCATTTGATTCAAAAAGGTTTTTTTGACTTTCACTTGGTTCAAATCGCTATTTTGAATGCATTTGAATTTCATTTGATTGAAAAAGCTTTGCTTGAATGTGTTTGATTTTTATTTGATTAAATTAGCTTTGTTTGAATGTGATTTACTTTCATTTGAATCAATTAGCTTTGTTTAATGCATTTGACTCTCATTTAATTCAAAAAGCTTTGTTTGAATGTGTTTGACTTTAATTTGATTCAAATAGCTTTGTTTGAATGTTTTTTACTTTCACTTGATTTAAATACCTTTTTTGAATGCGTTTGACTTTCATTTGATTCAAATAGCATTTCTTGAATGTGTTTGACTTTCATTTGGTTCAAATAGCTTTGTTTAAATGTGTTTGACTTTCATTTGATTCAATTAGCTTTGCTTGAATGTGGTTAACTTTCAATTGAGTCAATTTGCTCTGTTGAATGCATTTGACATTCATTTGATTCAAAAAGTTTTGTTTGACTGTCATATGATTCAATTAGCCTCGTTGAATGCATTTGACAATCATTTGATTCAAAAAGCTTTGTTTGAATTCTTTGAACTTTTAGTTGATTCAATTAGCTTTTTCGAAAGCATTTGACTTTCATATGATTTAATTAGCTTTGTTTGAATGTTTTTGACTTTCATTTGATGCAATTAGCTTTGTCTGAATGTGTTTGACTTTCGTTTGATTTAATTATCCTTTTTCAATGCATTTGACTTTCATTTGATTCAGATAGCATTGTTTGAATGTGTTTGACTTTCATTTGATTCAAATAGCTTTGTTTGAATGTGTTTGCCTTCTATTGGATTTAATTAGCTTTGTTTGAATGTGGTAGACTTTTAAGTGATTCAATTTGATCTTTTGAATGCATTTGACTTTCATATGATTCAAAAAGATTTGTTTGAATGTGTTTGACTTTCATATGATTCAATTAGTATCGTTGAATGCATTTGACAATCATTTGATTCAAAAAGCTATGTTTGAATTTGTTTGACTCTCACTTGATTCAATTAGCTTTTTTGAACTCATTTGACTTTCTTTGGATTCAAAAAGCTTTGTTTGAATGTGTTTGAATTTCACTTGATTTAAATTAGCTTTGTTTGAATGTGGTTAACTTTCATTTGATTCAATTAGCTTTGTTTGAATGTGGTTGACTTTCATTTGATTCAATTAGGTTTGTTAGAATGCCATTGACTTTCGTTTGATTTAATTAGGTTTGTTAGAATGCTATTGACTTTCATTTGATTCAATTAGCTTTGTTAGAATGCCATTGAGTTTCATTTGGTTCAATTAGCTTTGTTGAATGCATATGACTTTCATTTGATTCAAAAAGCTTTGTTTGAATGTGTTTGACTTCCATTTGATTCAATTAGCATCATTGAACGCATTTGACAGTCATTTTATTCAAAAAGCTTTGTTTGAATTACTTAGACTTTCACTTGATTCAATTAGCTTTTTTGAATGCATTTAACTTTTATTTGATTCAAAAAGCTTTGTTCGAATGTGTTTGACTTTCATTTGATTCAATTAGCTTTGTGGGAATGCACTTGACAATCACTTAATTAAAAAAGCTTTGTTTGAATGTGTTTGACTTTCACTAGATTAAATTAGCTTTTTTGAATGCATTTAACTTTTATTTAATTAAAAAGGCTTTGTCCGAATGTGTTTGACTTTCATTTGATGCAATTAGCTTTGTTTGAATGTGTTTGACTTTCATTTGATTCAATAAGCTTTGTTGAATGCATTTAACTTTCATTTGATTTAAAAAGCTTTGTTTAAATGTGTTTGACTTTCACTTGATTTAATTACTTTTTTTTAATTACATATGACTTTCAGTTGATTCAAAAAGATTTGTTTGAATGTGCTTGACTTTCATATGATTCAATTAGCATCGTTGAATGGATTTGACAATCATTTGATTCAAAAAGTTTTTTTTGACTTTCACTTGGTTCAAATCGCTATTTTGAATGCATTTGAATTTCATTTGATTGAAAAAGCTTTGCTTGAATGTGTTTGATTTTTATTTGATTAAATTAGCTTTGTTTGAATGTGATTGACTTTCATTTGAATCAATTAGCTTTGTTTAATGCATTTGACTTTCATTTAATTAAAAAAGCTTTGTTTGAATGTGTTTGACTTTCACTAGATTAAATTAGCTTTTTTGAATGCATTTAACTTTTATTTAATTAAAAAAGCTTTGTTCGAATGTGTTTGACTTTCATTAGATGCAATTAGCTTTGTTTGAATGTGTTTGACTTTCATTTGATTCAATAAGCTTTGTTGAATGCATTTAACTTTCATTTGATTTAAAAAGCTTTGTTTAAATGTGTTTGACTTTCACTTGATTTAATTACTTTTTTTTAATTGCATATGACTTTCAGTTGATTCAAAAAGATTTGTTTGAATGTGCTTGACTTTCATATGATTCAATTAGCATCTTTGAATGGATTTGACAATCATTTGATTCAAAAAGCTTTGTTTGACTTTCACTTGATTCAAATCGCTATTTTGAATGCATTTGAATTTCATTTGATTGAAAAAGCTTTGTTTGAATGTGTTTGATTTTTTATTTGATTAAATTAGCTTTGTTTGAATGTGATTGACTTTCATTTGAATCAATTAGCTTTGTTTAACGCATTTGACTTTCAGTTAATTCAAAAAGCTTTGTTTGAATGTGTTTGACTTTAATTTGATTCAAATAGCTTTGTTTGAATGTTTTTGACTTTCACTTGATTTAAATACATTTTTTGAATGCGTTTGACTTTCATTTGATTCAAATAGCATTTCTTGAATGTGTTTGACTTTCATTTGGTTCAAATAGCTTTGTTTAAATGTGTTTGACTTTCATTTGATTCAATTAGCTTTGCTTGAATGTGGTTAACTTTCAATTGAGTCAATTTGCTCTATTGAATGCATTTGACTTTCATTTGATTCAAAAAGTTTTGTTTGACTGTCATATGATTCAATTAGCCTCGTTGAATGCATTTGACAATCATTTGATTCAAAAAGCTTTGTTTGAATTCTTTGGACTTTTAGTTGATTCAATTAGCTTTTTTGAAAGCATTTGACTTTCATATGATTTAATTAGCTTTGTTTGAATGTTTTTGACTTTCATTTGATGCAATTAGCTTTGTCTGAATGTGTTTGACTTTCGTTTGATTTAATTATCCTTTTTCAATGCATTTGACTTTCATTTGATTCAGATAGCATTGTTTGAATGTGTTTGACTTTCATTTGATTCAAATAGCTTTGTTTGAATGTGTTTGCCTTCCATTGGATTTAATTAGCTTTGTTTGAATGTGGTTGACTTTTAAGTGATTCAATTTGATCTGTTGAATGCATTTGACTTTCATTTGATTCAAAAAGATTTGTTTGAATGTGTTTGACTTTCATATGATTCAATTAGTATCGTTGAATGCATTTGACAATCATTTGATTCAAAAAGCTATGTTTGAATTTGTTTGACTTTCACTTGATTCAATTAGCTTTTTTGAACTCATTTGACTTTCTTTGGATTCAAAAAGCTTTGTTTGAATGTGTTTGAATTTCACTTGATTTAAATTAGCTTTGTTTGAATGTGGTGAACTTTCACTTGATATAAATTAGCTTTGTTTGAATGTGGTTAACTTTCATTTGATTTAATTAGTTTTGTCTGAATGTGGTTGACTTTCATTTGATTCAATTAGCTTTGTTAGAATGTCATTGACTTTAGTTTGATTTAATTAGGTTTGTTAGAATGCCATTGAATTTCATTTGATTCAATTAGCTTTGTTGAATGCATATGACTTTCATTTGATTCAAAAAGCTTTGTTTGAATGTGTTTGACTTCCATTTGATTCAATTAGCATCATTGAACGCATTTGACAGTCATTATATTCAAAAAGCTTTGTTTGAATTACTTAGACTTTCACTTGATTCAATTAGCTTTTTTGAATGCATTTAACTTTTATTTGATTCAAAAAGCTTTGTTCGAATGTGTTTGACTTTCATTTGATTCAATAAGCTTTGTGGGAATGCACTTGACAATCACTTAATTAAAAAAGCTTTGTTTGAATGTGTTTGACTTTCACTAGATTAAATTAGCTTTTTTGAATGCATTTAACTTTTATTTAATTAAAAAGGCTTTGTCCGAATGTGTTTGACTTTCATTTGCTGCAATTAGCTTTGTTTGAATGTGTTTGACTTTCATTTGATTCAATAAGCTTTGTTGAATGCATTTAACTTTCATTTGATTTAAAAAGCTTTGTTTAAATGTGTTTGACTTTCACTTGATTTAATTACTTTTTTTTAATTGCATATGACTTTCGGTTGATTCAAAAAGATTTGTTTGAATGTGCTTGACTTTCATATGATTCAATTAGCATCGTTGAATGGATTTGACAATCATTTGATTCAAAAAGTTTTTTTCGACTTTCACTTGGTTCAAATCGCTATTTTGAATGCATTTGAATTTCATTTGATTGAAAAAGCTTTGCTTGAATGTGTTTGATTTTTATTTGATTAAATTAGCTTTGTTTGAATGTGATTGACTTTCATTTGAATCAATTAGCTTTGTTTAATGCATTTGACTTTCATTTAATTAAAAAAGCTTTGTTTGAATGTGTTTGACTTTCACTAGATTAAATTAGCTTTTTTGAATGCATTTAATTTTTATTTAATTAAAAAAGCTTTGTTCGAATGTGTTTGACTTTCATTTGATGCAATTAGCTTTGTTTGAATGTGTTTGACTTTCATTTGATTCAATAAGCTTTGTTGAATGCATTTGACTTTCATTTGATTTAAAAAGCTTTGTTTAAATGTGTTTGACTTTCACTTGATTTAATTACTTTTTTTTAATTGCATATGACTTTCAGTTGATTCAAAAAGATTTGTTTGAATGTGCTTGACTTTCATATGATTCAATTAGCATCTTTGAATGGATTTGACAATCATTTGATTCAAAAAGCTTTGTTTGATGTTCACTTGATTCAAATCGCTATTTTGAATGCATTTGAATTTCATTTGATTGAAAAAGCTTTGTTTGAATGTGTTTGATTTTTTATTTGATTAAATTAGCTATGTTTGAATGTGATTGACTTTCATTTGAATCAATTAGCTTTGTTTAATGCTTTTGACTTTCATTTAATTCAAAAAGCTTTGTTTGAATGTGTTTGACTTTTATTTGATTCAAATAGCTTTGTTTGAATGATTTTGACTTTCACTTGATTTAAATACCTTTTTTGAATGTGTTTGACTTTCATTTGATTCAAATAGCTTTGTTTGAATGTGTTTGCCTTCCATTGGATTTAATTAGCTTTGTTTGAATGTGGTTGACTTTTAATTGATTCAATTTGATCTTTTGAATGCATTTGACTTTCATTTGATTCAAAAAGATTTGTTTGAATGTGTTTGACTTTCATATGATTCAATTAGTATCGTTGAATGCATTTGACAATCATTTGATTCAAAAAGCTATGTTTGAATTTGTTTGACTTTCACTTGATTCAATTAGCTTTTTTGAACTCATTTGACTTTCTTTGGATTCAAAAAGCTTTGTTTGAATGTGTTTGAATTTCACTTGATTTAAATTAGCTTTGTTTGAATGTGGTTAACTTTCATTTGATTCAATTAGCTTTGTTTGAATGTGGTTGACTGTCATTTGATTCAATTAGGCTTGTTAGAATGCCAATGACTTTCGTTTGATTCAATTAGGTTTGTTAGAATGCTATTGACTTTCATTTGATTCAATTAGCTTTGTTAGAATGCCATTGAGTTTCATTTGGTTCAATTAGCTTTGTTGAATGTATATGACTTTCATTTGATTCAAAAAGCTTTGTTTGAATGTGTTTGACTTCCATTTGATTCAATTAGCATCATTAAACGCATTTGACAGTCATTTTATTCAAAAAGCTTTGTTTGAATTACTTAGACTTTCACTTGATTCAATTAGCTTTTTTGAATGCATTTAACTTTTATTTGATTCAAAAAGCTTTGTTCGAATGTGTCTGACTTTCATTTGATTCAATTAGCTTTGTGGGAATGCACTTGACAATCACTTAATTAAAAAAAGCTTTGTTTGAATGTGTCTGACTTTCACTAGATTAAATTAGCTTTTTTGAATGCATTTAACTTTTATTTAATTAAAAAGGCTTTCTCCGAATGTGTTTGACTTTCATTTGATGCAATTAGCTTTGTTTGAATGTGTTTGACTTTCATTTGATTCAATAAGCTTTGTTGAATGCATTTAACTTTCATTTGATTTAAAAAGATTTGTTTAAATGTGTTTGACTTTCACTTGATTTAATTACTTTTTTTTAATTGCATATGACTTTCAGTTGATTCAAAAAGATTTGTTTGAATGTGCTTGACTTTCATATGATTCAATTAGCATCGTTGAATGGATTTGACAATCATTTGATTCAAAAAGTTTTTTTTGACTTTCACTTGGTTCAAATCGTTATTTTGAATGCATTTGAATTTCATTTGATTGAAAAAGCTTTGCTTGAATGTGTTTGATTTTTATTTGATTAAATTAGCTTTGTTTGAATGTGATTGACTTTCATTTGAATCAATTAGCTTTGTTTAATGCATTTGACTTTCATTTAATTAAAAAAGCTTTGTTTGAATGTGTTTGACTTTCACTAGATTAAATTAGCTTTTTTGAATGCATTTAACTTTTATTTAATTAAAAAAGCTTTGTTCGAATGTGTTTGACTTTCATTTGATGCAATTAGCTTTGTTTGAATGTGTTTGACTTTCATTTGATTCAATAAGCTTTGTTGAATGCATTTAACTTTCATTTTATTTAAAAAGCTTTGTTTAAATGTGTTTGACTTTCACTTGATTTAATTACTTTTTTTTAATTGCATATGATTTTCAGTTGATTCAAAAAGATTTGTTTGAATGTGCTTGACTTTCATATGATTCAATTAGCATCGTTGAATGGATTTGACAATCATTTGATTCAAAAAGCTTTGTTTGACTTTCACTTGATTCAAATCGCTATTTTGAATGCATTTGAATTTCATTTGATTGAAAAAGCTTTGTTCGAATGTGTTTGATTTTTTATTTGATTAAATTAGCTTTGTTTGAATGTGATTGACTTTCATTTGAATCAATTAGCTTTGTTTAATGCATTTGACTTTCATTTAATTCAAAAAGCTTTGTTTGAATGTGTTTGACTTTTATTTGATTCATATAGCTTTGTTTGAATGATTTTGACTTTCACTTGATTTAAATACCTTTTTTGAATGTGTTTGACTTTCATTTGATTCAAATAGCTTTGTTTGAATGTGTTTGCCTTCCATTGGATTTAATTAGCTTTGTTTAAATGTGGTTGACTTTTAATTGATTCAATTTGATCTTTTGAATGCATTTGACTTTCATTTGATTCAAAAAGATTTGTTTGAATGTGTTTGACTTTCATATGATTTAATTAGTATCGTTGAATGCATTTGACAATCATTTGATTCAAAAAGCTATGTTTGAATTTGTTTGACTTTCACTTGATTCAATTAGCTTTTTTGAACTCATTTGACTTTCTTTGGATTCAAAAAGCTTTGTTTGAATGTGTTTGAATTTCACTTGATTTAAATTAGCTTTGTTTGAATGTGGTTAACTTTCATTTGATTCAATTAGCTTTGTTTGAATGTGGTTGACTTTCATTTGATTCAATTAGGTTTGTTAGAATGCCATTGACTTTCGTTTGATTCAATTAGGTTTGTTAGAATGCTATTGACTTTCATTTGATTCAATTAGCTTTGTTAGAATGCCATTGAGTTTCATTTGGTTCAATTAGCTTTGTTGAATGCATATGACTTTCATTTGATTCAAAAAGCTTTGTTTGAATGTGTTTGACTTCCATTTGATTCAATTAGCATCATTGAACGCATTTGACAGTCATTATATTCAAAAAGCTTTGTTTGAATTACTTAGACTTTCACTTGATTCAATTAGCTTTTTTGAATGCATTTAACTTTTATTTGATTCAAAAAGCTTTGTTCGAATGTGTTTGACTTTCATTTGATTCAATTAGCTTTGTGGGAATGCACTTGACAATCACTTAATTAAAAAAGCTTTGTTTGAATGTGTTTGACTTTCACTAGATTAAATTAGCTTTTTTGAATGCATTTAACTTTTATTTAATTAAAAAGGCTTTGTCCGAATGTGTTTGACTTTCATTTGATGCAATTAGCTTTGTTTGAATGTGTTTGACTTTCATTTGATTCAATAAGCTTTGTTGAATGCATTTAACTTTCATTTGATTTAAAAAGCTTTGTTTAAATGTGTTAGACTTTCACTTGATTTAATTACTTTTTTTTAATTGCATATGACTTTCGGTTGATTCAAAAAGATTTGTTTGAATGTGCTTGACTTTCATATGATTCAATTAGCATCTTTGAATGGATTTGACAATCATTTGATTCAAAAAGCTTTGTTTGACTTTCACTTGATTCAAATCGCTATTTTGAATGCATTTGAATTTCATTTGATTGAAAAAGCTTTGTTTGAATGTGTTTGATTTTTTATTTGATTAAATTAGCTTTGTTTGAATGTGATTGACTTTCATTTGAATCAATTAGCTTTGTTTAACGCATTTGACTTTCAGTTAATTCAAAAAGCTTTGTTTGAATGTGTTTGACTTTAATTTGATTCAAATAGCTTTGTTTGAATGTTTTTTACTTTCACTTGATTTAAATACATTTTTTGAATGCGTTTGACTTTCATTTGATTCAAATAGAATTTCTTGAATGTGTTTGACTTTCATTTGGTTCAAATAGCTTTATTTAAATGTGTTTGACTTTCATTTGATTCAATTAGCTTTGCTTGAATGTGGTTAACTTTCAATTGAGTCAATTTGCTCTGTTGAATGCATTTGACTTTCATTTGATTCAAAAAGTTTTGTTTGACTATCATCTGATTCAATTAGCCTCGTTGAATGCATTTGACAATCATTTGATTCAAAAAGCTTTGTTTGAATTCTTTGGACTTTTAGTTGATTCAATTAGCTTTTTTGAAAGCATTTGACTTTCATATGATTTAATTAGCTTTGTTTGAATGTTTTTGACTTTAATTTGATGCAATTAGCTTTGTCTGAATGTGTTTGACTTTCGTTTGATTTAATTATCCTTTTTCAATGCATTTGACTTTCATTTGATTCAGATAGCATTGTTTGAATGTGTTTGACTTTCATTTGATTCAAATAGCATTGTTTGAATGTGTTTGCCTTCCATTGGATTTAATTAGCTTTGTTTGAATGTGGTTGACTTTTAAGTGATTCAATTTGATCTGTTGAATGCATTTGACTTTCATTTGATTCAAAAAGATTTGTTTGAATGTGTTTGACTTTCATATGATTCAATTAGTATCGTTGAATGCATTTGACAATCATTTGATTCAAAAAGCTATGTTTGAATTTGTTTGACTTTCACTTGATTCAATTAGCTTTTTTGAACTCATTTGACTTTCTTTGGATTCAAAAAGCTTTGTTTGAATGTGTTTGAATTTCACTTGATTTAAATTAGCTTTGTTTGAATGTGGTGAACTTTCACTTGATTTAAATTAGCTTTGTTTGAATGTGGTTAACTTTCATTTGATTTAATTAGTTTTGTCTGAATGTGGTTGACTTTCATTTGATTCAATTAGGTTTGTTAGAATGTCATTGACTTTAGTTTGATTTAATTAGGTTTGTTAGAATGCCATTGAATTTCATTTGATTCGATTAGCTTTGTTGAATGCATATGACTTTCATTTGATTCAAAAAGCTTTGTTTGAATGTGTTTGACTTCCATTTGATTCAATTAGCATCATTGAACGCATTTGACAGTCATTATATTCAAAAAGCTTTGTTTGAATTACTTAGACTTTCACTTGATTCAATTAGCTTTTTTGAATGCATTTAACTTTTATTTGATTCAAAAAGCTTTGTTCGAATGTGTTTGACTTTCATTTGATTCAATAAGCTTTGTGGGAATGCACTTGACAATCACTTAATTAAAAAAGCTTTGTTTGAATGTGTTTGACTTTCACTAGATTAAATTAGCTTTTTTGAATGCATTTAACTTTTATTTAATTAAAAAGGCTTTGTCCGAATGTGTTTGACTTTCATTTGCTGCAATTAGCTTTGTTTGAATGTGTTTGACTTTCATTTGATTCAATAAGCTTTGTTGAATGCATTTAACTTTCATTTGATTTAAAAAGCTTTGTTTAAATGTGTTTGACTTTCACTTGATTTAATTACTTTTTTTTAATTACATATGACTTTCAGTTGATTCAAAAAGATTTGTTTGAATGTGCTTGACTTTCATATGATTCAATTAGCATCGTTGAATGGATTTGACAATCATTTGATTCAAAAAGTTTTTTTTGACTTTCACTTGGTTCAAATCGCTATTTTGAATGCATTTGAATTTCATTTGATTGAAAAAGCTTTGCTTGAATGTGTTTGATTTTTATTTGATTAAATTAGCTTTGTTTGAATGTGATTGACTTTCATTTGAATCAATTAGCTTTGTTTAATGCATTTGACTTTCATTTAATTAAAAAAGCTTTGTTTGAATGTGTTTGACTTTCACTAGATTAAATTAGCTTTTTTGAATGCATTTAACTTTTATTTAATTAAAAAAGCTTTGTTCGAATGTGTTTGACTTTCATTAGATGCAATTAGCTTTGTTTGAATGTGTTTGACTTTCATTTGATTCAATAAGCTTTGTTGAATGCATTTAACTTTCATTTGATTTAAAAAGCTTTGTTTAAATGTGTTTGACTTTCACTTGATTTAATTACTTTTTTTTAATTGCATATGACTTTCAGTTGATTCAAAAAGATTTGTTTGAATGTGCTTGACTTTCATATGATTCAATTAGCATCTTTGAATGGATTTGACAATCATTTGATTCAAAAAGCTTTGTTTGACTTTCACTTGATTCAAATCGCTATTTTGAATGCATTTGAATTTCATTTGATTGAAAAAGCTTTGTTTGAATGTGTTTGATTTTTTATTTGATTAAATTAGCTTTGTTTGAATGTGATTGACTTTCATTTGAATCAATTAGCTTTGTTTAACGCATTTGACTTTCAGTTAATTCAAAAAGCTTTGTTTGAATGTGTTTGACTTTAATTTGATTCAAATAGCTTTGTTTGAATGTTTTTTACTTTCACTTGATTTAAATACATTTTTTGAATGCGTTTGACTTTCATTTGATTCAAATAGCATTTCTTGAATGTGTTTGACTTTCATTTGGTTCAAATAGCTTTGTTTAAATGTGTTTGACTTTCATTTGATTCAATTAGCTTTGCTTGAATGTGGTTAACTTTCAATTGAGTCAATTTGCTCTGTTGAATGCATTTGACTTTCATTTGATTCAAAAAGTTTTGTTTGACTGTCATATGATTCAATTAGCCTCGTTGAATGCATTTGACAATCATTTGATTCAAAAAGCTTTGTTTGAATTCTTTGGACTTTTAGTTGATTCAATTAGCTTTTTTGAAAGCATTTGACTTTCATATGATTTAATTAGCTTTGTTTGAATGTTTTTGACTTTCATTTGATGCAATTAGCTTTGTCTGAATGTGTTTGACTTTCGTTTGATTTAATTATCCTTTTTCAATGCATTTGACTTTCATTTGATTCAGATAGCATTGTTTGAATGTGTTTGACTTTCATTTGATTCAAATAGCTTTGTTTGAATGTGTTTGCCTTCCATTGGATTTAATTAGCTTTGTTTGAATGTGGTTGACTTTTAATTGATTCAATTTGATCTTTTGAATGCATTTGACTTTCATTTGATTCAAAAAGATTTGTTTGAATGTGTTTGACTTTCATATGATTCAATTAGTATCGTTGAATGCATTTGACAATCATTTGATTCAAAAAGCTATGTTTGAATTTGTTTGACTTTCACTTGATTCAATTAGCTTTTTTGAACTCATTTGACTTTCTTTGGATTCAAAAAGCTTTGTTTGAATGTGTTTGAATTTCACTTGATTTAAATTAGCTTTGTTTGAATGTGGTTAACTTTCATTTGATTCAATTAGCTTTGTTTGAATGTGGTTGACTGTCATTTGATTCAATTAGGCTTGTTAGAATGCCAATGACTTTCGTTTGATTCAATTAGGTTTGTTAGAATGCTATTGACTTTCATTTGATTCAATTAGCTTTGTTAGAATGCCATTGAGTTTCATTTGGTTCAATTAGCTTTGTTGAATGCATATGACTTTCATTTGATTCAAAAAGCTTTGTTTGAATGTGTTTGACTTCCATTTGATTCAATTAGCATCATTAAACGCATTTGACAGTCATTTTATTCAAAAACCTTTGTTTGAATTACTTAGACTTTCACTTGATTCAATTAGCTTTTTTGAATGCATTTAACTTTTATTTGATTCAAAAAGCTTTGTTCGAATGTGTCTGACTTTCATTTGATTCAATTAGCTTTGTGGGAATGCACTTGACAATCACTTAATTAAAAAAAGCTTTGTTTGAATGTGTCTGACTTTCACTAGATTAAATTAGCTTTTTTGAATGCATTTAACTTTTATTTAATTAAAAAGGCTTTGTCCGAATGTGTTTGACTTTCATTTGATGCAATTAGCTTTGTTTGAATGTGTTTGACTTTCATTTGATTCAATAAGCTTTGTTGAATGCATTTAACTTTCATTTGATTTAAAAAGATTTGTTTAAATGTGTTTGACTTTCACTTGATTTAATTACTTTTTTTTAATTGCATATGACTTTCAGTTGATTCAAAAAGATTTGTTTGAATGTGCTTGACTTTCATATGATTCAATTAGCATCGTTGAATGGATTTGACAATCATTTGATTCAAAAAGTTTTTTTTGACTTTCACTTGGTTCAAATCGTTATTTTGAATGCATTTGAATTTCATTTGATTGAAAAAGCTTTGCTTGAATGTGTTTGATTTTTATTTGATTAAATTAGCTTTGTTTGAATGTGATTGACTTTCATTTGAATCAATTAGCTTTGTTTAATGCATTTGACTTTCATTTAATTAAAAAAGCTTTGTTTGAATGTGTTTGACTTTCACTAGATTAAATTAGCTTTTTTGAATGCATTTAACTTTTATTTAATTAAAAAAGCTTTGTTCGAATGTGTTTGACTTTCATTTGATGCAATTAGCTTTGTTTGAATGTGTTTGACTTTCATTTGATTCAATAAGCTTTGTTGAATGCAATTAACTTTCATTTTATTTAAAAAGCTTTGTTTAAATGTGTTTGACTTTCACTTGATTTAATTACTTTTTTTTAATTGCATATGATTTTCTGTTGATTCAAAAAGATTTGTTTGAATGTGCTTGACTTTCATATGATTCAATTAGCATCGTTGAATGGATTTAACAATCATTTGATTCAAAAAGCTTTGTTTGACTTTCACTTGATTCAAATCGCTATTTTGAATGCATTTGAATTTCATTTGATTGAAAAAGCTTTGTTCGAATGTGTTTGATTTTTTATTTGATTAAATTAGCTTTGTTTGAATGTGATTGACTTTCATTTGAATCAATTAGCTTTGTTTAATGCATTTGACTTTCATTTAATTCAAAAAGCTTTGTTTGAATGTGTTTGACTTTTATTTGATTCATATAGCTTTGTTTGAATGATTTTGACTTTCACTTGATTTAAATACCTTTTTTGAATGTGTTTGACTTTCATTTGATTCAAATAGCTTTGTTTGAATGTGTTTGCCTTCCATTGGATTTAATTAGCTTTGTTTAAATGTGGTTGACTTTTAATTGATTCAATTTGATCTTTTGAATGCATTTGACTTTCATTTGATTCAAAAAGATTTGTTTGAATGTGTTTGACTTTCATATGATTTAATTAGTATCGTTGAATGCATTTGACAATCATTTGATTCAAAAAGCTATGTTTGAATTTGTTTGACTTTCACTTGATTCAATTAGCTTTTTTGAACTCATTTGACTTTCTTTGGATTCAAAAAGCTTTGTTTGAATGTGTTTGAATTTCACTTGATTTAAATTAGCTTTGTTTGAATGTGGTTAACTTTCATTTGATTCAATTAGCTTTGTTTGAATGTGGTTGACTTTCATTTGATTCAATTAGGTTTGTTAGAATGCCATTGACTTTCGTTTGATTCAATTAGGTTTGTTAGAATGCTATTGACTTTCATTTGATTCAATTAGCTTTGTTAGAATGCCATTGAGTTTCATTTGGTTCAATTAGCTTTGTTGAATGCATATGACTTTCATTTGATTCAAAAAGCTTTGTTTGAATGTGTTTGACTTCCATTTGATTCAATTAGCATCATTGAACGCATTTGACAGTCATTATATTCAAAAAGCTTTGTTTGAATTACTTAGACTTTCACTTGATTCAATTAGCTTTTTTGAATGCATTTAACTTTTATTTGATTCAAAAAGCTTTGTTCGAATGTGTTTGACTTTCATTTGATTCAATAAGCTTTGTGGGAATGCACTTGACAATCACTTAATTAAAAAAGCTTTGTTTGAATGTGTTTGACTTTCACTAGATTAAATTAGCTTTTTTGAATGCATTTAACTTTTATTTAATTAAAAAGGCTTTGTCCGAATGTGTTTGACTTTCATTTGATGCAATTAGCTTTGTTTGAATGTGTTTGACTTTCATTTGATTCAATAAGCTTTGTTGAATGCATTTAACTTTCATTTGATTTAAAAAGCTTTGTTTAAATGTGTTTGACTTTCACTTGATTTAATTACTTTTTTTTTAATTACATATGACTTTCAGTTGATTCAAAAAGATTTGTTTGAATGTGCTTGACTTTCATATGATTCAATTAGCATCGTTGAATGGATTTGACAATCATTTGATTCAAAAAGTTTTTTTTGACTTTCACTTGGTTCAAATCGCTATTTTGAATGCATTTGAATTTCATTTGATTGAAAAAGCTTTGCTTGAATGTGTTTGATTTTTATTTGATTAAATTAGCTTTGTTTGAATGTGATTGACTTTCATTTGAATCAATTAGCTTTTTCTACTGCATTTGACTTTCATTTAATTAAAAAAGCTTTGTTTGAATGTGTTTGACTTTCACTAGATTAAATTAGCTTTTTCGAATGCATTTAACTTTTATTTAATTAAAAAAGCTTTGTTCGAATGTGTTTGACTTTCATTTGATGCAATTAGCTTTGTTTGAATGTGTTTGACTTTCATTTAATTCAATAAGGTTTGTTGAATGCATTTAACTTTCATTTGATTTAAAAAGCTTTGTTTAAATGTGTTTGACTTTCACTTGATTTAATTACTTTTTTTTTAATTACATATGACTTTCAGTTGATTCAAAAAGATTTGTTTGAATGTGCTTGACTTTCATATGATTCAATTAGCATCGTTGAATGGATTTGACAATCATTTGATTCAAAAAGTTTTTTTTGACTTTCACTTGGTTCAAATCGCTATTTTGAATGCATTTGAATTTCATTTGATTGAAAAAGCTTTGCTTGAATGTGTTTGATTTTTATTTGATTAAATTAGCTTTGTTTGAATGTGATTGACCTTCATTTGAATCAATTAGCTTTGTTTAATGCATTTGACTTTCATTTAATTAAAAAAGCTTTGTTTGAATGTGTTTGACTTTCACTAGATTAAATTAGCTTTTTTGAATGCATTTAACTTTTATTTAATTAAAGAAGCTTTGTTCGAATGTGTTTGACTTTCATTTGATGCAATTAGCTTTGTTTGAATGTGTTTGACTTTCATTTGATTCAATAAGGTTTGTTGAATGCATTTAACTTTCATTTGATTTAAAAAGCTTTGTTTAAATGTGTTTGACTTTCACTTGATTTAATTACTTTTTTTTAATTGCATATGACTTTCAGTTGATTCAAAAAGATTTGTTTGAATGTGCTTGACTTTCATATGATTCAATTAGCATCGTTGAATGGATTTGACAATCATTTGATTCAAAAAGATTTGTTTGAATGTGTTTGACCTTCATATGATTCAATTAGTATCGTTGAATGCATTTGACAATCATTTGATTCAAAAAGCTATGTTTGAATTTGTTTGACTTTCACTTGATTCAATTAGCTTTTTTGAACTTATTTGACTTTCTTTGGATTGAAAAAGCTTTGTTTGAATGTGTTTGAATTTCACTTGATTTAAATTAGCTTTGTTTGAATGTGGTTAACTTTCATTTGATTCAATTAGCTTTGTTTGAATGTGGTTGACTTTTATTTGATTCAATTAGGTTTGTTAGAATGCCATTGACTTTCGTTTGATTCAATTAGGTTTGTTAGAATGTTATTGACTTTCATTTGATTCAATTAGCTTTGTTAGAATGCTATTGAGTTTCATTTGGTTCAATTAGCTTTGTTGAATGCATATGACTTTCATTTGATTCAAAAAGCTTTGTTTGAATGTGTTTGACTTCCATTTGATTCAATTAGCATCATTGAACGCATTTGACAGTCATTTTATTCAAAAAGCTTTGTTTGAATTACTTAGACTTTCACTTGATTCAATTAGCTTTTTTGAATGCATTTAACTTTTATTTGATTCAAAAAGCTTTGTTCGAATGTGTTTGACTTTCATTTGATTCAATTAGCTTTGTGGGAATGCACTTGACAATCACTTAATTAAAAAATCTTTGTTTGAATGTGTTTGACTTTCACTAGATTAAATTAGCTTTTTTGAATGCGTTTAACTTTTATTTAATTAAAAAGGCTTTCGCCGAATGTGTTTGACTTTCATTTGATGCAATTAGCTTTGTTTGAATGTGTTTGACTTTCATTTGATTCAATAAGCTTTGTTGAATGCATTTAACTTTCATTTGATTTAAAAAGCTTTGTTTAAATGTGTTTGACTTTCACTTGATTTAATTACTTTTTTTTAATTACATATGACTTTCAGTTGATTCAAAAAGATTTGTTTGAATGTGCTTGACTTTCATATGATTCAATTAGCATCGTTGAATGGATTTGACAATCATTTGATTCAAAAAGTTTTTTTTGACTTTCACTTGGTTCAAATCGCTATTTTGAATGCATTTGAATTTCATTTGATTGAAAAAGCTTTGCTTGAATGTGTTTGATTTTTATTTGATTAAATTAGCTTTGTTTGAATGTGATTGACTTTCATTTGAATCAATTAGCTTTGTTTAATGCATTTGACTTTCATTTAATTAAAAAAGCTTTGTTTGAATGTGTTTGACTTTCACTAGATTAAATTAGCTTTTTTGAATGCATTTAACTTTTATTTAATTAAAAAAGCTTTGTTCGAATGTGTTTGACTTTCATTTGATGCAATTAGCTTTGTTTGAATGTGTTTGACTTTCATTTGATTCAATAAGGTTTGTTGAATGCATTTAACTTTCATTTGATTTAAAAAGCTTTGTTTAAATGTGTTTGACTTTCACTTGATTTAATTACTTTTTTTTAATTGCATATGACTTTCAGTTGATTCAAAAAGATTTGTTTGAATGTGCTTGACTTTCATATGATTCAATTAGCATCGTTGAATGGATTTGACAATCATTTGATTCAAAAAGATTTGTTTGAATGTGTTTGACCTTCATATGATTCAATTAGTATCGTTGAATGCATTTGACAATCATTTGATTCAAAAAGCTATGTTTGAATTTGTTTGACTTTCACTTGATTCAATTAGCTTTTTTGAACTTATTTGACTTTCTTTGGATTCAAAAAGCTTTGTTTGAATGTGTTTGAATTTCACTTGATTTAAATTAGCTTTGTTTGAATGTGGTTAACTTTCATTTGATTCAATTAGCTTTGTTTGAATGTGGTTGACTTTTATTTGATTCAATTAGGTTTGTTAGAATGCCATTGACTTTCGTTTGATTCAATTAGGTTTGTTAGAATGCTATTGACTTTCATTTGATTCAATTAGCTTTGTTAGAATGCTATTGTGTTTCATTTGGTTCAATTAGCTTTGTTGAATGCATATGACTTTCATTTGATTCAAAAAGCTTTGTTTGAATGTGTTTGACTTCCATTTGATTCAATTAGCATCATTGAACGCATTTGACAGTCATTTTATTCAAAAAGCTTTGTTTGAATTACTTAGACTTTCACTTGATTCAATTAGCTTTTTTGAATGCATTTAACTTTTATTTGATTCAAAAAGCTTTGTTCGAATGTGTTTGACTTTCATTTGATTCAATTAGCTTTGTGGGAATGCACTTGACAATCACTTAATTAAAAAATCTTTGTTTGAATGTGTTTGACTTTCACTAGATTAAATTAGCTTTTTTGAATGCGTTTAACTTTTATTTAATTAAAAAGGCTTTGGCCGAATGTGTTTGACTTTCATTTGATGCAATTAGCTTTGTTTGAATGAGTTTGACTTTCATTAGATTCAATAAGCTTTGTTGAATGCATTTAACTTTCATTTGATTTAAAAAGCTTTGTTTAAATGTGTTTGACTTTCACTTGATTTAATTACTTTTTTTTAATTACATATGACTTTCAGTTGATTCAAAAAGATTTGTTTGAATGTGCTTGACTTTCATATGATTCAATTAGCATCGTTGAATGGATTTGACAGTCATTTGATTCAAAAAGTTTTTTTTGACTTTCACTTGGTTCAAATCGCTATTTTGAATGCATTTGAATTTCATTTGATTGAAAAAGCTTTGCTTGAATGTGTTTGATTTTTATTTGATTAAATTAGCTTTGTTTGAATGTGATTGACTTTCATTTGAATCAATTAGCTTTTTTTAATGCATTTGACTTTCATTTAATTAAAAAAGCTTTGTTTGAATGTGTTTGACTTTCACTAGATTAAATTAGCTTTTTTGAATGCATTTAACTTTTATTTAATTAAAAAGCTTTGTTCGAATGTGTTTGACTTTCATTTGATGCAATTAGCTTTGTATGAATGTGTTTGACTTTCTTTTGATTCAATAAGCTTTGTTGAATGCATTTAACTTTCATTTGATTTACAAAGCTTTGTTTAAATGTGTTTGACTTTTACTTGATTTAATTACTTTTTTTTTAATTACATATGACTTTCAGTTGATTCAAAAACATTTGTTTGAATGTGCTTGACTTTCATATGATTCAATTAGCATCGTTGAATGGATTTGACAATCATTTGATTCAAAAAGCTTTGTTTGACTTTCACTTGGTTCAAATCGCTATTTTGAATGCATTTGAATTTCATTTGATTGAAAAAGCTTTGCTTGAATGTGTTTGATTTTTATTTGATTAAATTAGCTTTGTTTGAATGTGATTGACTTTCATTTGAATCAATTGGCTTTGTTTAATGCATTTGACTTTCATTTAATTAAAAAAGCTTTGTTTGAATGTGTTTGACTTTCACTAGAGTAAATTAGCTTTTTTGAATACATTTAACTTTTATATAATTAAAAAAGCTTTGTTCGAATGTGTTTGACTTTCATTTGATGCAATTAGCTTTGTTTGAATGTGTTTGTGACCAATATGGTCCGAGTTCTAATATTTGTCAAGGTGAGGTCCAAGTTCAAAGCAATGCAAAGGAGTTGTTTCTGTCCAAATCATTCCTTATTCCTTTGCACGGTTTTGGTCCGAAAGATTTTACAAGTGGTTACACTTCACTTAGTGTAATTAACCTTGTAGAAGGTATCTAGCAAGTGACGGTTTTCCAAGCTCCAAATACATGTTTAAAGGCAACGGTTACAAGCTGATTGAAGAGGAGTGATTCATGGCACTTGTTGGGCGTGAATTATGGAGTTTGTTGGCTGAACATTGCACCTCATTATTTGGGGGTTATGAAGAATAAAGAGGCGTGAATCAAGGCATTAAAATGGGAGTTACACAAGCTTGAAGAATGGCTGTTTTGGGCGTGTGTTGAAGATGCTCTTTGGATGCTATTTTGGCTGGTCATCTTCCCTTGTTTCAAGCCTAGTCTTTAGTTCTTTTAATTAAGTTTAATCATGTTTGTAATGGGGTTAAGTGGGACGTGTATTCTCCACTCTTTCCCTTAGTTAATTTCCTTTTGTCTATTTCATTTTGTTAATTAAAGTAGGCAAGTGAAAAGGTTGTATTGATGCTATAAATAGCATACTTTGAATGAATGAAAAATCATCCAAGATTATTTGCCTAAAACGTGTGTTTTGTTAATTGAAGTGACTTGAGTTTAGTTCACTTTGTTTTCCAAATTTGAGTATCCGAATTTGAAGAGTGTTAGTTTTGGTGAGAGTTCCCAAGATTAGGACTTATAGTTTATGATTTGGTGAGAGTTCCCTCATCTAAACTATCCCAAGCAAACGAGTGAGAGTTCCTCTTTGCTATATCCTTAGCTTAGGGTGAGAGTTCCCCTAACTAAACTGGTCACTTGATAATTGAACCTTAAAATCCTTTGAATCTTTTAACTTATCATTTTTGTAACAAGGTTTCTCATCTTGTTTACACATCATTTGGCGCGTCAGGTAGGGGGGAAATTTTCTTAAATTTTCCAAAGGGGCCGAATACCTACATACCATGGGAGAGAATCAAGACTTGAGGACAGCTTTGGAAGCTCTTAATCGATCCATTGCTAGTCAGGAAAGGTTGGCCGAAACCAATGCCAATCTCCAAGGGAACCTTGCTGCCTTGATGGCAAGGCTCATGAACGAGCAAGATAGGAGAGATCAAGGTGAAGACCCTCCACCTAGGAGGGAGGATAGGAGTCTCAAAGTGGACGTTCCTGCCTTTGATGGGACACTTGATCCGGAGAAGTACTTGGAATGGGAGAAATCCTTGGAAAGGTACTTTGAATACAAGGACATTCATGAGGATGTTCAACGTTTTAAGATTGCCAAAGTCAAGTTGAAGGGCTATGGTGATAGTTGGTTGCAAGGAGAACAAAGAGGGCGTACCCTTAGGGGTAAGGCTCACATTTCCACTTGGGAAAAGCTGAAGAAAAGAATGAGAGATCGTTTCATTCCTCACAATTACAAGCAAAATCAGTATGTGAAATGGAGTACTCTCCAACAAAATGGTGATTCGGTGGAAGACTATATCAAAGAATTTGATAGGCTTGCCATTGTATGTGAGGTGACTGAAAATGAAGAGCTGAAGTTGGGACGTTTTGTAGCTGGGTTGGAACAAGAGTTACAAGACAAACTTGACGGTTACTGATGTGATTTTTAGTCCGAAAACTAAGCCTCACAAAGATATGAATCTAACCTAATTCTATACAGAAAATTCACCAAGAATTAAGCAAGAAACTTAGATTAATTAATCAAGAATCCACCTAATTAATCAACCTAGGTGATTGTTTTAACTAAAACAAACAAAACAGCAAATTGGAATCCACCAATCAAGAATTTAAGTAATCCAACTTAAACAAAAGCAATAAGAAATATTATTATGAATGTATGATTAAACTTGTATATTATTCGAAGATTACAACCCTATATTTATAAACTCAATCAATTATCCTAATCCCACTTGAATTAGAATTCTAATCCCCTAACAAAAACCCACGGATTGCATAACTTAATCAAGTTTAGATAACTTTGATTTAGTTATTTAATCCTACTTAAACTCTAACTACTCTTAAGATAAAACTTGCCTATTTTATCCTAACTCAAGCTTGCACTCCAAGCTATTATTGACGCCTACTAGACTAAAACAATTCCTAATGCAATTAGAAATCCTAAGTGCTTAAAACAAGAAAAACCCTTTCAAGTGAAAGGTAAAAACTTGTAAGCAAAAACCTAAGAAAGCTTTTAAAGAAACCTTAAAGAACTATCAAGAAGCTTCAAGAACTCCCAAGAACGCCACCATACAAAGCGTGGCTTTGTCTTGATGCCCCCGATAGTAAGTTTGACCTATTGAAGAAGCTTCCAAGTATAGATTCATGCTTTCTTGACTTTCTTGGAATAATTCTTCAACATGCTCATCGTTCACATTGATGCACGCATCATCCTCCCCTTCTTCAAAAGAATTTGCCCTCAAATCTTCAATAGCACCATCTGGCAAATACTTCACCAAATCCCCAATATTAAATGTTGCGCTTACACCATATTCTCCCGGCAATTCAAGCTTATATGCATTCTCATTGATCTTCTCAATAATCTTGAACGGCCCCTCACTTCTTGGCATCAATTTATTCTTTCGTTTGTTAGGAAATCTCTCTTTTCTCAAGTGTAGCCACACCAAGTCGCCAACTTCAAAACTTTGTGGCTTTTTGTTCTTGTTAGCTCGTGCTTTGTAGAGTTCATTGACACGTTCAATCCTAGCTCTAACTTGTGCGTGTAGCTTTATCATGTACTTGATTTTAGTCTCGGCATCCTTATGAATCACTTCCCCTTTTGGAATTTCAATTAAATCAATGGGCATTTTTGGATTGACACCATAAACAACTTCGAATGGTGTGTGTTTTGTGGCATAAGTAGGTGATCTATTGTAAGCAAACTCGGCATGAGCAAGCTTAATATCCCAATCTTTTTGTGTGTTGCTCACTAGTCCACGTAAAAGCACACCAAGAGTTCGATTTGTTACCTCCGTTTGTCCGTCCGTTTGCGGGTGATATGATGTACTAAATAACAGCTTCGTTCCCACCAACTTCCATAGTGATTTCCAAAAGAAACTCATGAACTTTGTATCACGATCACTCACAATACTGTTCGGCAACCCATGTAGTCTCACCACTTCCTTGAAATACAATTCCGCCACTTTCATAGCATCGTCCACTTTGTGACAAGGTATGAAATGAGCCATCTTGGAAAATCGATCCACTACAACCATGATTGAGTCCTTTCCTCTTTGAGTCCTTGGCAAACCAACTACAAAATCCATAGACACGTCTTCCCAAGGTGAATCTGGCACGGGCAAGGGCGTATATAAGCCTTGATGAAACGTAGCCTTGGCTTTTTGACATGTTGCACACCTAGAAACTATTGATTGTACATCCGCTAGCATTCTAGGCCAATAAAAATGCTCTTGCAGCATAGTTAATGTTTTCGTTATGCCAAAATGTCCCGCTATCCCTCCTCCATGCACTTCTCTTACTATTAATTCTCTAATAGAACACTTAGGCACGCACAAACGATTCCCCTTGAAAAGAAAACCGTCTTGTAAAACATAGGAACCTACGGCCCCCTTGGAACACTCCTCTAGGATTGTAGAGAAATCCACGTCCCCCTTATAGTACTCCTTGATTAACGCGAAACCAAGTAGTTTACAATTCAACACTCCAAGCAACGTGTGTCTTCTAGATAGTGCATCGGCCACTACATTTGCTTTCCCCTCCTTATACTTTGAAGAAAAATTGAAAGCTTGTAGAAACTCTACCCATTTAGCATGTCTAGGGTTCAATTTTTGTTGACCATGAATGTACTTCAAAGCTTCGTGATCACTATGCAACACAAAGTGATTTGGGCGCAAATAGTGACTCCAATGGTCCAATGCTCGCACAATAGCATAGAACTCCTTGTCATAGGTAGAATAGTTCAATCTAGCACCGTTTAATTTCTCACTAAAATAGGCAATAGGGCGCTTCTTTTGAACCAAAACGGCACCAATCCCTACACCACTAGCGTCGGTCTCTACCTCAAATGGTTGTGAAAAATCCGGCAATGCAAGTACGGGTGCTTCACATAGCTTCCTTTTGACCAAATCAAATGCACGTTGGGCTTCCTTGGTCCACTCGAATCTTCCCTTGTCTTTCTTCAAGCATTCAGTCATAGGTGCAACTATCGTGGAAAAATTCTTCACAAATCTTCTATAAAACGACGCTAGACCATGAAACGATCTAACTTCACTCACATTGGTAGGTACGGGCCAAGTCTTGATAGCTTCAACCTTGGATTGATCCACGGACACACCATCTTTGGATACTACATACCCTAGAAACGTCACGCTAGGAACAAGAAAATAACATTTTTCCAATTTTGCGTACAACTTCTTCTCCCTAAGAACCTCCAAAACGCTTCTCAAATGCATTAGATGATCATTGAAATTTTCAGAATAAATTAATATGTCATCCAAGTAAACAACTACGAACCTTCCAAGAAATGGTTTCAACACCTCGTTCATCAATCTCATAAATGTACTGGGCGCATTGGTTAGACCAAAAGGCATGACCAACCACTCATACAACCCCACTTTAGTCTTGAAAGCCGTCTTCCATTCATCTCCTTCCCTCATGCGTATTTGATGATAGCCACTCATAAGATCAATCTTGGAAAATAGCTTTGAACCATGCAATTCGTCTAACAAATCATCAAGTCTAGGTATAGGAAATCTATACTTGATGGTTATGTTGTTCACACTCCTACTATCAATGCACATACGCCAACTCCCATCTTTTTTTGGAACTAACAATGTAGGCACGGCACATGGGCTCATACTCTCTTTCACGTAGCCTCTTTGCATCAATTCCTCTATTTGACGTTGCATTTCCTTTGTTTCTTCCGGATTACTTCTATATGCTGCCTTGTTAGGTAGTGGAGCTCCCGGAATAAGATCAATTTGATGTTCAATACCACGAATTGGTGGTAATCCCGGTGGTAATTCACTAGGAAAAACATCACAATACTCTTGCAATACTACTTCTAATTCCACGGGCCTCTTTTCTTGTTTACTTTCATTCACTTGCACATTGTTAGCCACCATAATATATACTATATTGTTGTTGTTGATCTCTTTCTCCAACTCCTTTTCCCCAATTAAATATGCACCTTTTGAACTAGGGTTAATTCTATGATCAACAAGTGGTTTCAATGCATATGATTTTTCCCCCTTTCCTTTTCGAATTATATACACATTTGTCCTACCATTACACTTGACAAATCTATCATATTGCCATGGTCTACCCAATAAGATATGACAAGCATCCATAGGGCATACATCACATAAAACTTTATCATGATATTTGCCAATTGAAAAGGTGATTAGGGCTCGTTTCGTTACCTTCACGTCACTAGCATCATTGAGCCAATGTAGCTTGTAAGGTTTTGGGTGATCGGTTGTAGGCCACTCTAATTTGTTGATCAAAGTTGTAGACACCACATTTGTGCAACTTCCCGAGTCTATTATTACGTCACACAATCGATCTTCCACCTTGCACCTTGTTAAAAAGATTTTCTCTCTTTGATTCTCTTCAACGGGCATAGGTTTAGAGTGAAGAGCTCTCCTTAGAACCAAGCTCTTTCCTTGCGTTTCACCATCAACCTCTTCGGCACTACCCTCCTCTTCTTCAAAATCACGTTCTTTCTCGACCACAACCTCCATGTCACTATTTCCCTCGCACCTAGCTTTCTCTTCTTCCCATTCTTGAGCCGTCATAGTGCGTTTTGAGTAGCAATTGCTTGCTATGTGGCCAACACTCCCACATTTGAAACATTTTCTATCTTCGGTCACCTTCTTGCTAGCTTCGTTTCTGGGTTTGTTATCTTTAGCATACGGATTAGAAGAAGTCCTATCAAAGGTAGGCTTGTCACTAGCCTTTGTGAACGTGCGTGTGAACGGTTTCACACTTGAGGTCTTCTTGGCCTTGAATTGTCTTTCAACCTTAATGGCCGCCTTGCATACTTCTTCAAACGAATAGTATTCGTGCAATTCAATCTTCTCTTGAACATTTTCGTTCAAACCTGCAATAAAACGTGCTATTTTGTGCTCTAGAATTTCTTCTAAATCACACAATAAACATAGTTTCTCAAACTCACACAAATAAGCCTCCACGGATTGATTTCCTTGCTTAAAAGTCTGCATCTTGAGATACACTTCTTGCACGTACTCATGGGGCACAAATTGACGCTTCATATATTTCTGCAATTGTGTCCAAGTAGTGATCTTGGATCGTCCCTCCTTGCGTCTCTTTTTCTTGAGATTATCATACCATAAACTCGCATAACCTGTGAGTTTTAATTCAGCAAGTTTGCACCTCTTTCGTTCATCATACTCCTTGTAATCAAAGAGTGTTTCGGCTCTTCTAACCCACTCAAAATATTTTTCGGGGTCTAGCATACTACCATTGAATTCCGGAAAATCTAACCTTATATTTCGGTCATCATCTTTGGCCTTGTTCTTCCGTCTATGCCTTCTAGGTTCATCACTCGAAGATGAATCTTTATGGCGTGATCTACTTGCTTTTCTCCTTTCATATTCGTCTTCACTTGAACTAGAAATTGCAACTGATTTGTTCTTCCTTGAAGATGAAGTTTTGTCACGTTCGTCAAGCCTAGCCAATACTTCTTGCAATTGTTGTGACAATCGCTCTATTTGACGATCCCTCCGCAAGTTATGCGCTTGATCAAGGTTCAAACCCCTTGGAATCCCTGGGATTTCTTCGTCACTCATTGCTCCTACACAAACCAGGTTGGTTATGCAAAAATCTTGATTAAAAGATCAAATCTTGAAGGAATCTTGAAGCAAACAAAAACCGGACTCCCAACCACAACCCAGTGCAACAACACCAAAGGTTTAAGGCTGTACAGAGTTCGTTACTCAACCAAAAGCTACGAAATTTTATATGGAGATAGCTAGACGTTTTTAGAGACTAATGCAAAAAGAATCACTCAAAAATTCCCAGCCAAACGTTACCAGTTTATTTTCTACCGAAACCGTGCTCTGATACCAAGATGATGTGATTTTTAGTCCGAAAACTAAGCCTCACAAAGATATGAATCTAACCTAATTCTATACAGAAAATTCACCAAGAATTAAGCAAGAAACTTAGATTAATTAATCAAGAATCCACCTAATTAATCAACCTAGGTGATTGTTTTAACTAAAACAAACAAAACAGCAAATTGGAATCCACCAATCAAGAATTTAAGTAATCCAACTTAAACAAAAGCAATAAGAAATATTATTATGAATGTATGATTAAACTTGTATATTATTCGAAGATTACAACCCTATATTTATAAACTCAATCAATTATCCTAATCCCACTTGAATTAGAATTCTAATCCCCTAACAAAAACCCACGGATTGCATAACTTAATCAAGTTTAGATAACTTTGATTTAGTTATTTAATCCTACTTAAACTCTAACTACTCTTAAGATAAAACTTGCCTATTTTATCCTAACTCAAGCTTGCACTCCAAGCTATTATTGACGCCTACTAGACTAAAACAATTCCTAATGCAATTAGAAATCCTAAGTGCTTAAAACAAGAAAAACCCTTTCAAGTGAAAGGTAAAAACTTGTAAGCAAAAACCTAAGAAAGCTTTTAAAGAAACCTTAAAGAACTATCAAGAAGCTTCAAGAACTCCCAAGAACGCCACCATACAAAGCGTGTCTTTGTCTTGATGCCCCCGATAGTAAGTTTGACCTATTGAAGAAGCTTCCAAGTATAGATTCATGCTTTCTTGACTTTCTTGGAATAATTCTTCAACATGCTCATCGTTCACATTGATGCACGCATCAGTTACACTAACCTCACGTTTGTGGAAGCTTGCAAACTTGTGACAAAGTTTGATGCTAAAAGGAAAAGGAAGAAAACGCCTACTACTACTCCAGTGGTACGCAAACCACCCTTCAACTCAAAGGAGGGTTCTTCTTTTAGCAAGCCTAATGAGCCACCAAAGAGGAACACGAAAGACTTCAAACTTAGTGACATTGTATGTTACAAGTGTGGAGGTAGAGGACATTATAAAAAAGATTGTCCTAATTCAAGAGCCTTAACCATGCAAGAGGTTAAACTCATAGCCACCCAAAGCATCAATTGGGAGGAATTTGAGTCTGAAGAAGAGAAGGAGGTGACCCCGTATGAAAAGGATGAGGAGGAGGACCAATGCTATCCTGAAATGGAGGACAAAACAAACTTGGTGGTTAGGAGAGCTTTGCAAGCTCGTGTGGAGGAACCTTTGGCGCCACAAAGACAACACATTTTCATCACCAAATGTAAAGTTGGTGACGAGGTATGTGATTTAATTATTGATGGGGGCAGTGAGGCTAATACTGTGTCGAAAACTTTAGTATCTAAACTAGGTCTTACCACCACTAATCATCCACATCCTTACAAATTGAGTTGGTTAGATTCTAATGCTAGCACTGGGGTTAGAAAGCAATGTATGGTGAATTTTTCGATTGGTTCATATCATGATAGTCAATTGTGTGATGTTGTTTTAATGGATGCTTGTCATATTCTTCTTGGGAGACCGTGGCAATCTGATAAAAAATCTATCCATGATGGGTACCATAACACCTACACTATCACTCACCAAGGGAAACAAAAGAAATTGCACCCTTTACCACCCCCACGGTTTTCACAACCACAAAAGCCACAAATTTCTTTATTATCTTGTAAAGAGTTTGAGAGGGAGTTTGAGGGTGAGGATGAGATATTCATGTTGTACTCTAAAGAAATCCATGAAAAATTTGTGAGTCAAAATCCTAAACTTGCAAAACTGATTAAAGAGTTTGAGGATGTTTTTCCTGATGAGTTACCTAAGGGATTACCACCCTTGAGAGGAATTGAGCATCAAATTGATCTCATTCCAGGCGCACCTCTACCAAATAAACCTGCCTATAGATGTAACCCTTTAGAAACTAAGGAGTTGCAAAGACAAATTGAAGAATTGATGGGTATGGGCTATGTGCGTGAATCTATGAGTCCATGTGCGGTTCCTGCTTTGTTGGTTCCTAAAAAGGATGGTACTTGGCGTATGTGCATTGATAGTAGAGCTGTTAACAATATTACTATCAAGTACAGGTTCCCAATTCCAAGACTGGATGATATGTTGGACGAGTTGAGTGGTTCAAATGTATTCTCAAAAGTTGATTTGAGAAGTGGTTACCATCAAATTCGTATGAGGGAAGGTGATGAATGGAAGACTGCATTCAAGACAAAGCATGGGTTGTATGAATGGCTTGTGATGCCGTTTGGATTGACCAATGCACCTAGCACGTTCATGAGATTGATGAACGAGGTGTTGAGGCCATTTCTTGGCAAGTTCGTGGTGGTGTACCTTGATGATATCCTTATTTACTCTAAAAATGAGGATGATCATTTAGATCATTTGTTTCAAGTTTTTTCTGTTTTAAGAACGCAAAAATTGTATGGAAAACTTGAAAAATGTGATTTTATGTTATATGAGGTCACTTTTCTTGGTTACATAGTTTCAGGTGATGGCGTGAAGGTGGATCCTTGCAAGGTTGAAGCAATTCAATCATGGCCTAGTCCAAAAACACTCACGGAGGTCCGTTCTTTCCATGGCCTAGCTTCTTTCTATAGAAGATTTATCAAGAATTTTAGCACACTCATGGCTCCTATAACTGAGTGTACTAAGAAGGGGACGTTTGAATGGACTACACAAGCTCAAAAGGCCTTTGAAGAAGTCAAGGAGAAAATGTGCAACACTCCTATTCTTGCACTCCCTGATTTTTCCAAGCCATTTGAAGTTGAGTGTGACGCAAGTGGGAAGGGGATTGGAGCAGTTTTGATTCAAGAAGGACGTCCAATTGCTTATTTCAGTGAAAAGTTGAGTCAAGGCAAGTTGAACTATTCCACCTATGATAAAGAGTTCTATGCTATGGTACGAGCTCTAGATCATTGGTCACATTACTTGAGGCCACAACCGTTCATATTACATTCGGACCATGAATCTTTAAGGTTCATCCATGGTCAAAAGAAGTTGAATTCAAGACATGCTAAATGGGTTGAATTCTTGCAAACCTTTAACTTTTCCTCTAAATACAAGAGTGGAAAGGCTAATGTTGTTGCGGATGCCTTATCTAGGAGACACAATTTGCTTGGAGTTGTCGAAGCAAAGGTTCTTGGGTTTGATTTGATCAAAGCATACTACAAGGAGGATGGAGATTTCAATGGAATAATACAGAAATGTGTCCATGGAGTGTGATGTGGATTCTAACCCCTTGTTTAGTCAAGATTTTAGAAAATCCACAATCTTGAAGTAACGATCCAATCTTGAAGGATTTCTTTAAGATTGAATAAAAACGAACCGATATTTCTCCTCACAAGATCACTCCTGAAACTTATGATTCGAATCCCCAAATTAATTAACCCACTCCTGGACGCTAATTATTTTGAGATTAAACTCTTAGCCTACTCCTAGACACTAAGTGTTTAATGTTCTAATCTTCAACCAACTCCTTGAATTGAAAACTAGCAAAAGAATTTGTAAGCAATTAAGCAAAACAAACAATAAACTTGTATTAAATTTTCTGGTTTTGATTGTGTTCTTCAAAGCCACGAAAATAAGCTTTTAAAAGCCTCAAAAGAGGTCTCCTAGTCCTCCTAGAAGTAGAAGATCTAACCTAGATAGGATTCTAATAATCCTACATAAGATAGAATTTCAATCCTATCAAAGATAAGATTGCTAGGTAGTTTATTCCTAATCAAACTCTAACTAACTAAAAACTTTCCTAATCACCTTATGAAGTTTATAGCAACTAAATGACAGAAAAATAAACTTATCCTAATTGCTTAAACCAAGAAAAACCCTTTCAAGTGAAAGGTAAAAACTTGCAAGCAAAACTCTAGAAAAAACTAAGTAAAGAAAATCTTTCTTTTTGTACTGCCGCCGAACTACCACCTCACGCGCCGCCATCATCGACACGCGCCCCACCGCCGTGTAGCTGGACTCAGGCCGGAGCTAGGGAGCCGGCGCGTGGCACCCAGATCGGCGCGTCGCCGCCGCTGCCGTCGTCGGAACCCAACTGGACCTTGACTTCTTCTTCAATGGCTGCGCATGTTAACCATTCTTGATTCTTTACTCCAAGCTCGAACCCTATTGGCCTTAAAACCAATATGATTGGCTCTTCAAAAGAATTTCCCTCTTGATCCACATCATTCTCCCCCTCTTCAAAAGAATTTGTCCTCAAATTCGCATCATCCATGTAAGGAGAACAATTCCATGAAACCATCCAAATTCGACGAATACAAGCCAAAAGAACTATTACCTCAATGCTAGCAATTTTAAGCAATGTAACAACATCACCACGAGCAAGGCAATATTTTAGAAACAACCAATTCTCAAATTGGTCCTTGGTCTTCGACGTTGACCATAAGAACACTTTAGGCTTCATGATATTTTTCTCATGTATGACTAACAATTTCTTCTCTTTATGCATGCCTAATGAATCCACCACTTCTAAAGAAACCATTAAATTATTATCTTGATTCACGAATGGCTCCTCAATAGTATCAAAAACCTTTTCCGACACCACCATTGGTAGATCATTATGAATAATCTGATCTTGAACAACGTCACACACAATTGGAACATCAATTGTTTCACTCACCTTTTCTTCGAGCTCTTTAGCACCTACATGTTCCTCTTCCTTATCCTTTTGACAATCTTCCTCCATCTCTTTAACTTTAACGCGGCATGGAGTAATAGTTAAAGGCATAAGTTTGAACCTCTTGTTTCCCACCTTGACCGAATATGTGTTGGCCACACCATCATGTTTAACATGTCGATCAAATTGCCATGGTCTCCCTAAAAGAAGGTGACAAGCACTCATAGGAATAATATCACACCATAACTCTTCCTTGTAATTGCGAATGGAGAAATTCACCAAAGCTTGTTGTTCTACATGAAAACCCATAGAATTATCTAGCCAACCCAACTTATATGGTTTTTCATGATCTCTTGTAGGAAGTTGGAGTTTAGTAACCATCTCTGTAGACGCTACATTGGTACACGAACCACTATCAATGATCACCCTACAAGTTCTATCAACAACTTTGCATCGAGTATGAAACAAACTATCTTGTTGACCTTGAAAAATAATTTCTTCATGTAAATTCAGTCGCTCCATAAGCATATGTTTGTTACCAAAGCCAAAATCTACGTTATCATCTTCATGTTTTTTCTTCTTTTTATGACCTTGAAGTAACTTTGCAAATTCATCCATAGATTTGCTCAAAGCTTCCTCCATAATTATAAGACAAAAACAGACTTAAAAGACCCCAAAACACACAGGAATAACCCTCAAAAATCGCAACACAACTTGGAAGAAAATCGCACACAAAGAGCAGTAAGTATTAAATCGGACCAAAACTGACACAGTTGCGGAAAACAGTCCAGTTTAATAGCAAACGAACGCGAAAAATTCTGAAATTTCACAGGCAGAAAGTAGACAAAATTTCACCTAAAATCAAAAAAAGAATCACCTGAAAAGACCTTGTAACGAAGGAGAACGAGCCTTCTGAAGTTGACAGAAAAACTGGTTATCCGAGAACAAGTGCGATTTGATGAACGAAGTGTTGAACGATCAAAAACCCCTGAAATCTGATACTAATTTGATGTGGTATCACACAAGCTCTGATACCAATTTGATGTGGATTCTAACCCCTTGTTTAGTCAAGATTTTAGAAAATCCACAATCTTGAAGTAACGATCCAATCTTGAAGGATTTCTTTAAGATTGAATAAAAACGAACCGATATTTCTCCTCACAAGATCACTCCTGAAACTTATGATTCGAATCCCCAAATTAATTAACCCACTCCTGGACGCTAATTATTTTGAGATTACACTCTTAGCCTACTCCTAGACACTAAGTGTTTAATGTTCTAATCTTCAACCAACTCCTTGAATTGAAAACTAGCAAAAGAATTTGTAAGCAATTAAGCAAAACAAACAATAAACTTGTATTAAATTTTCTGGTTTTGATTGTGTTCTTCAAAGCCACGAAAATAAGCTTTTAAAAGCCTCAAAAGAGGTCTCCTAGTCCTCCTAGAAGTAGAAGATCTAACCTAGATAGGATTCTAATAATCCTACATAAGATAGAATTTCAATCCTATCAAAGATAAGATTGCTAGGTAGTTTATTCCTAATCAAACTCTAACTAACTAAAAACTTTCCTAATCACCTTATGAAGTTTATAGCAACTAAATGACAGAAAAATAAACTTATCCTAATTGCTTAAACCAAGAAAAACCCTTTCAAGTGAAAGGTAAAAACTTGCAAGCAAAACTCTAGAAAAAACTAAGTAAAGAAAATCTTTCTTTTTGTACTGCCGCCGAACTACCACCTCACGCGCCGCCATCATCGACACGCGCCCCACCGCCGTGTAGCTGGACTCAGGCCGGAGCTAGGGAGCCGGCGCGTGGCACCCAGATCGGCGCGTCGCCGCCGCTGCCGTCGTCGGAACCCAACTGGACCTTGACTTCTTCTTCAATGGCTGCGCATGTTAACCATTCTTGATTCTTTACTCCAAGCTCGAACCCTATTGGCCTTAAAACCAATATGATTGGCTCTTCAAAAGAATTTCCCTCTTGATCCACATCAGAGTGTATGACTTATTTTCCTTACATGATGACTTTCTTTTTAAGGGAAATCGGTTATGCATTCCTAAATGTCCAATTAGAAGCTTGTTGATTCATGAGGCTCATGGAGGAGGTCTAGCTGGTCACGTGGGAATTCAAAAAAACAATGGAGCTTCTTCAAGCTCACTTTTATTGGCCGAAAATGTTAGCCACGGTTCATCATGTGGTTAGTCGTTGTTCTACTTGTCAAAGGTCCAAGATGGTGTTTCACAAAGGTCTCTACAAGCCTTTGCCAGTTCCGGAAAGACCTTGGGAGGATGTGAGCATGGATTTCATTGTGGCTTTACCTAGAACTCAAAGGGGTAAAGACTCAATCATGGTGGTTGTTGATCGGTTTTCAAAAATGGCTCATTTCATGCCTTGTCACAAAACCGAAGATGCTATGAAAGTGGCTAAGTTATACTTTGAAGAAGTGGTTCGTTTTCATGGGGTGCCACGCACCATTGTGTCCGATCGTGATACAAAATTTCTTAGTCATTTTTGGAAATCAATATGGCGCCTAATGGGAACAAAGCTGCTGTTTTCTACTTCACACCATCCACAAACCGATGGGCAAACTGAAGTGGTGAATAGAATTCTGGGTTCGTTGCTTAGGACCTTGGTTAGTAAGAGTGCTAAGGATTGGGATGTCAAGCTAGCTCATGCCGAGTTTGCTTACAATCGGACTCCTAGTGCTACTACAAAGTACTCTCCTTTTGAAGTAGTCTATGGTGTCAATCCTTATGTTCCTATTGATCTCATAGCTTTGCCTCAAGACAAGTTCGTTCATGGTGGAGCTAAGGAACAAGCCGAGTTCATGTTGAAGGTCCACAAGGAAGTTAGGAAGAACATTGAGAAAGCAAATGAAGTCTACAAGAAACAAGCCAACAAGAGGGTGAAGAACGTGAAGCAATTTGAAGTTGGTGACTTAGTGTGGATTTACATGAGGAAAGAGAGGTTTCCTAGCAAAAGAAAGAACAAACTTATGCCAAGAGCCGAAGGTCCATTTGAAATCGTGGAAAAGATCAATGACAATGCATACAAGGTTGATTTGGGGGGCCAATTTGGTGTCTCAAGCACATTCAACGTTGGGGACCTTGCTCCATACTTTGATGATGACGAATTGAGGGCAATTCCTTTTGAAGAAGAGGAGGATGACCAATATGGTCCGAGTTCTAATATTTGTCAAGGTGAGGTCCAAGTTCAAAGCAATGCAAAGGAGTTGTTTCTGTCCAAATCATTCCTTATTCCTTTGCACGGTTTTGGTCCGAAAGATTTTACAAGTGGTTACACTTCACTTAGTGTAATTAACCTTGTAGAAGGTATCTAGCAAGTGACGGTTTTCCAAGCTCCAAATACATGTTTAAAGGCAACGGTTACAAGCTGATTGAAGAGGAGTGATTCATGGCACTTGTTGGGCGTGAATTATGGAGTTTGTTGGCTGAACATTGCACCTCATTATTTGGGGGTTATGAAGAATAAAGAGGCGTGAATCAAGGCATTAAAATGGGAGTTACACAAGCTTGAAGAATGGCTGTTTTGGGCGTGTGTTGAAGATGCTCTTTGGATGCTATTTTGGCTGGTCATCTTCCCTTGTTTCAAGCCTAGTCTTTAGTTCTTTTAATTAAGTTTAATCATGTTTGTAATGGGGTTAAGTGGGACGTGTATTCTCCACTCTTTCCCTTAGTTAATTTCCTTTTGTCTATTTCATTTTGTTAATTAAAGTAGGCAAGTGAAAAGGTTGTATTGATGCTATAAATAGCATACTTTGAATGAATGAAAAATCATCCAAGATTATTTGCCTAAAACGTGTGTTTTGTTAATTGAAGTGACTTGAGTTTAGTTCACTTTGTTTTCCAAATTTGAGTATCCGAATTTGAAGAGTGTTAGTTTTGGTGAGAGTTCCCAAGATTAGGACTTATAGTTTATGATTTGGTGAGAGTTCCCTCATCTAAACTATCCCAAGCAAACGAGTGAGAGTTCCTCTTTGCTATATCCTTAGCTTAGGGTGAGAGTTCCCCTAACTAAACTGGTCACTTGATAATTGAACCTTAAAATCCTTTGAATCTTTTAACTTATCATTTTTGTAACAAGGTTTCTCATCTTGTTTACACATCAGTTTGACTTTCATTTGATTCAATAAGCTTTGTTGAATGCATTTAACTTTCATTTGATTTAAAAAGCTTTGTTTAAATGTGTTTGACTTTCAATTGATTTAATTACTTTTTTATAAATGCATATGACTTTCAGTTGATTCAAAAAGATTTGTTTGAATGTGCTTGACTTTCATATGATTCAATTAGCATCGTTGACTGGATTTGACAATCATTTGATTCAAAAAGTTTTTTTTTACTTTCACTTGGTTCAAATCGCTATTTTGAATGCATTTGAATTTCATTTGATTGAAAAAGCTTTGTTTGAATGTGTTTGATTTTTTATTTGATTAAATTATCTTTGTTTGAATGTGATTGACTTTCATTTGAATCAATTAGCTTTGTTTAATGCATTTGACTTTCATTTAATTAAAAAAGCTTTGTTTGAATGTGTTTGACTTTTATTTGATTCAAATAGCTTTGTTTGAATGATTTTGACTTTCTTTTGATTTAAATACCTTTTTTGAATGTGTTTGACTTTCATTTGATTCAAATAGCTTTGTTTGAATGTGTTTTCCTTCCATTGGATTTAATTAGCTTTGTTTGAATGTGGTTGACTTTTAATTGATTCAATTTGATCTTTTGAATGCATTTGACTTTCATTTGATTCAAAAAGATTTGTTTGAATGTGTTTGACTTTCATATGATTCAATTAGTATCGTTGAATGCATTTGACAGTCATTTGATTCAAAAAGCTATGTTTGAATTTGTTTGACTTTCACTTGATTCAATTAGCTTTTTTGAACTCATTTGACTTTCTTTGGATTCAAAAAGCTTTGTTTGAATGTGTTTGAATTTCACTTGATTTAAATTAGCTTTGTTTGAATGTGGTTAACTTTCATTTGATTCAATTAGCTTTGTTTGAATGTGGTTGACTTTCATTTGATTAAATTAGGTTTGTTAGAATGCCATTGACTTTCGTTTGATTCAATTAGGTTTGTTAGAATGCTATTGACTTTCATTTGATTCAATTAGCTTTGTTAGAATGCCATTGAGTTTCATTTGGTTCAATTAGCTTTGTTGAATGCATATGACTTTCATTTGATTCAAAAAGCTTTGTTTGAATGTGTTTGACTTCCATTTGATTCAATTAGCATCATTGAACGCATTTGACAGTCATTTTATTCAAAAAGCTTTGTTTGAATTACTTAGACTTTCACTTTATTCAATTAGCTTTTTTGAATGCATTTAACTTTTATTTGATTCAAAAAGCTTTGTTCGAATGTGTTTGACTTTCATTTGATTCAATTAGCTTTGTGGGAATGCACTTGACAATCACTTAATTAAAAAAGCTTTGTTTTAATGTGTTTGACTTTCACTAGATTAAATTAGCTTTTTCGAATGCATTTAACTTTTATTTAATTAAAAAGGCTTTGTCCGAATGTGTTTGACTTTCATTTGATGCAATTAGCTTTGTTTGAATGTGTTTTACTTTCATTTGATTCAATAAGCTTTGTTGAATGCATTTAACTTTCATTTGATTTAAAAAGATTTGTTTAAATGTGTTTGACTTTCACTTGATTTAATTACTTTTTTTTAATTGCATATGACTTTCAGTTGATTCAAAAAGATTTGTTTGAATGTGCTTGACTTTCATATGATTCAATTAGCATCGTTGAATGGATTTGACAATCGTTTGATTTAAAAAGTTTTTTTTGACTTTCACTTGGTCCAAATCGCTATTTTGAATGCATTTGAATTTCATTGGATTGAAAAAGCTTTGCTTGAATGTGTTTGATTTTTATTTGATTAAATTAGCTTTGTTTGAATGTGATTGACTTTCATTTGAATCAATTAGCTTTGTTTAATGCATTTGACTTTCATTTAATTAAAAAAGCTTTGTTTGAATGTGTTTGACTTTCACTAGATTAAATTAGCTTTTTTGAATGCATTTAACTTTTATTTAATTAAAAAAAGCTTTGTTCGAATGTGTTTGACTTTCATTTGATGCAATTAGCTTTGTTTGAATGTGTTTGACTTTCATTTGATTCAATAAGGTTTGTTGAATGCATTTAACTTTCGTTTGATTTAAAAAGCTTTGTTTAAATGTGTTTGACTTTCACTTGATTTAATAACTTTTTTTTAATTGCATATGACTTTCAGCTGATTCAAAAAGATTTGTTTGAATGTGCTTGACTTTCATATGATTCAATTAGCATCGTTGAATGGATTTGACAATCATTTGATTCAAAAAGCTTTGTTTGAATTTCACTTGATTCAAATCGCTATTTAGAATGCATTTGAATTTCATTTGATTGAAAAAGCTTTGTTTGAATGTGTTTGATTTTTTATTTGATTAAATTAGCTTTGTTTGAATGTGATTGACTTTCATTTGAATCAATTAGCTTTATTTAATGCATTTGACTTTCATTTAATTCAAAAAGCTTTGTTTGAATGTGTTTGACTTTTATTTGATTCAAATAGCTTTGTTTGAATGATTTTGACTTTCTTTTTATTTAAATACCTTTTTTGAATTTGTTTGACTTTCATTTGATTCAAATAGCTTTGTTTGAATGTGTTTTCCTTCCATTGGATTTAATTAGCTTTGTTTGAATGTGGTTGACTTTTAATTGATTCAATTTGATCTTTTGAATGCATTTGACTTTCATTTGATTCAAAAAGATTTGTTTGAATGTGTTTGACTTTCATATGATTCAATTAGTATCGTTGAATGCATTTGACAGTCATTTGATTCAAAAAGCTATGTTTGAATTTGTTTGACTTTCACTTGATTCAATTAGCTTTTTTGAACTCATTTGACTTTCTTTGGATTCAAAAAGCTTTGTTTGAATGTGTTTGAATTTCACTTGATTTAAATTAGCTTTGTTTGAATGTGGTTAACTTTCATTTGATTCAATTAGCTTTGTTTGAATGTGGTTGACTTTCATTTGATTAAATTAGGTTTGTTAGAATGCCATTGACTTTCGTTTGATTCAATTAGGTTTGTTAGAATGCTATTGACTTTCATTTGATTCAATTAGCTTTGTTAGAATGCCATTGAGTTTCATTTGGTTCAATTAGCTTTGTTGAATGCATATGACTTTCATTTGATTCAAAAAGCTTTGTTTGAATGTGTTTGACTTCCATTTGATTCAATTAGCATCATTGAACGCATTTGACAGTCATTTTATTCAAAAAGCTTTGTTTGAATTACTTAGACTTTCACTTTATTCAATTAGCTTTTTTGAATGCATTTAACTTTTATTTGATTCAAAAAGCTTTGTTCGAATGTGTTTGACTTTCATTTGATTCAATTAGCTTTGTGGAAATGCACTAGACAATCACTTAATTAAAAAAGCTTTGTTTGAATGTGTTTGACTTTCACTAGATTAAATTAGCTTTTTCGAATGCATTTAACTTTTATTTAATTAAAAAGGCTTTGTCCGAATGTGTTTGACTTTCATTTGATGCAATTAGCTTTGTTTGAATGTGTTTGACTTTCATTTGATTCAATAAGCTTTGTTGAATGCATTTAACTTTCATTTGATTTAAAAAGCTTTGTTTAAATGTGTTTGACTTTCACTTGATTTAATTACTTTATTTTAATTGCATATGACTTTCAGTTGATTCAAAAAGATTTGTTTGAATGTGCTTGACTTTCATATGATTCAATTAGCATCGTTGAATGGATTTGACAATCATTTGATTTAAAAAGTTTTTTTTGACTTTCACTTGGTTCAAATCGCTATTTTGAATGCATTTGAATTTCATTGGATTGAAAAAGCTTTGCTTGAATGTGTTTGATTTTTATTTGATTAAATTAGCTTTGTTTGAATGTGATTGACTTTCATTTGAATCAATTAGCTTTGTTTAATGCATTTGACTTTCATTTAATTAAAAAAGCTTTGTTTGAATGTGTTTGACTTTCACTAGATTAAATTAGCTTTTTTGAATGCATTTAACTTTTATTTAATTAAAAAAGCTTTGTTCGAATGTGTTTGACTTTCATTTGATGCAATTAGCTTTGTTTGAATGTGTTTGACTTTCATTTGATTCAATAAGCTTTGTTGAATGCATTTAACTTTCATTTGATTTAAAAAGCTTTGATTAAATGTGTTTGACTTTCACTTGATTTAATTACTTTTTTTTAATTGCATATGACTTTCAGCTGATTCAAAAAGATTTGTTTGAATTTGCTTGACTTTCATATGATTCAATTAGCATCTTTGAATGGATTTGACAATCATTTGATTCAAAAAGCTTTGTTTGACTTTCACTTGATTCAAATCGCTATTTTGAATGCATTTGAATTTCATTTGATTGAAAAATCTTTGTTTGAATGTGTTTGATTTTTTATTTGATTAAATTAGCTTTGTTTGAATGTGATTGACTTTCATTTGAATCAATTAGCTTTGTTTAATGCATTTGACTTTCATTTAATTCAAAAAGCTTTGTTTGAATGTGTTTGACTTTTATTTGATTCAAATAGCTTTGTTTGAATGATTATGACTTTCACTTGATTTAATTACCTTTTTTGAATGTGTTTGACTTTCATTTGATTCAAATAGCTTTGTTTGAATGTGTTTTCCTTCCATTGGATTTAATTAGCTTTGTTTGAATGTGGTTGACTTTTAATTGATTCAATTTGATCTTTTGAATGCATTTGACTTTCATTTGATTCAAAAAGATTTGTTTGAATGTGTTTGACTTTCATATGATTCAATTAGTATCGTTGAATGCATTTGACAATCATTTGATTCAAAAAGCTATGTTTGAATTTGTTTGACTTTCACTTGATTCAATTAGCTTTTTTGAACTCATTTGACTTTCTTTGGATTCAAAAAGCTTTGTTTGAATGTGTTTAATTTCACTTGATTTAAATTAGCTTTGTTTGAATGTGGTTAACTTTCATTTGATTCAATTAGCTTTGTTTGAATGTGGTTGACTTTCATTTGATTCAATTAGGTTTGTTAGAATGCCATTGACTTTCGTTTGATTCAATTAGGTTTGTTAGAATGCTATTGACTTTCATTTGATTCAATTAGCTTTGTTAGAATGCCATTGAGTTTCATTTGGTTCAATTAGCTTTGTTGAATGCATATGACTTTCATTTGATTCAAAAAGCTTTGTTTGAATGTGTTTGACTTCCATTTGATTCAATTAGCATCATTGAACGCATTTGACAGTCATTTTATTCAAAAAGCTTTGTTTGAATTACTTAGACTTTCACTTGATTCAATTAGCTTTTTTGAATGCATTTAACTTTTATTTGATTCAAAAAGCTTTGTTCGAATTTGTTTGACTTTCATTTGATTCAATTAGCATTGTGGGAATGCACTTAACAATCACTTAATTAAAAAAGCTTTGTTTGAATGTGTTTGACTTTCACTAGATTAAATTAGCTTTTTTGAATGCATTTAACTTTTATTTAATTAAAAAGGTTTTTTCCGAATGTGTTTGACTTTCATTTGATGCAATTAGCTTTGTTTGAATGTGTTTGACTTTCATTTGATTCAATAAGCTTTGTTGAATGCATTTAACTTTCATTTGATTTAAAAAGCTTTGTTTAAATGTGTTTGACTTTCAATTGATTTAATTACTTTTTTATAAATGCATATGACTTTCAGTTGATTCAATAAGATTTGTTTGAATGTGCTTGACTTTCATATGATTCAATTAGCATCGTTGAATGGATTTGACAATCATTTGATTCAAAAAGTTTTTTTTTTACTTTCACTTGGTTCAAATCGCTATTTTGAATGCATTTGAATTTCATTTGATTGAAAAAGCTTTGTTTGAATGTGTTTGATTTTTATTTGATTAAATTAGCTTTGTTTGAATGTGATTGACTTTCATTTGAATCAATTAGCTTTGTTTAATGCATTTGACTTTCATTTAATTAAAAAAGCTTTGTTTGAATGTGTTTGACTTTCACTAGATTAAGTTTGCTTTTTTGAATGCATTTAACTTTCATTTAATTAAAAAAGCTTTGTTCGAATGTGTTTGACTTTCATTTGATGCAATTAGCTTTGTTTGAATGTGTTTGACTTTCATTTGATTCAATAAGCTTTGTTGAATGCATTTAACTTTCATTTGATTTAAAAAGCTTTGTTTAAATATGTTTGACTTTCACTTGATTTAATTACTTTTTATTAATTGCATATGACTTTCAGTTGATTCAAAAAGATTTGTTTGAATGTGCTTGACTTTCATATGATTCAATTAGCATCTTTGAATGGATTTGACAATCATTTGATTCAAAAAGCTTTGTTTGACTTTCACTTGATTCAAATCGCTATTTTAAATGCATTTGAATTTCATTTGATTGAAAAAGCTTTGTTTGAATGTGTTTGCTTTTTTATTTGATTAAATTAGCTTTGTTTGAATGTGATTGACTTTCATTTGAATCAATTAGCTTTGTTAAATCATTTGACTTTCATTTAATTCAAAAAGCTTTGTTTGACTTTCACTTGATTCAAATCGCTATTTTAAATGCATTTGAATTTCATTTGATTGAAAAAGCTTTGTTTGAATGTGTTTGCTTTTTTATTTGATTAAATTAGCTTTGTTTGAATGTGATTGACTTTCATTTGAATCAATTAGCTTTGTTAAATCATTTGACTTTCATTTAATTCAAAAAGCTTTGTTTGAATGTGTTTGACTTTTATTTGATTCAAATAGCTTTGTTTGAATGATTTTGACTTTCACTTGATTTAAATACCTTTTTTGAATGTGTTTGACTTTCATTTGATTCAAATAGCTTTGTTTGAATGTGTTTGCCTTCCATTGGATTTAATTAGCTTTGTTTGAATGTGGTTGACTTTAAATTGATTCAATTTGATCTTTTGAATGCATTTGACTTTCATTTGATTCAAAAAGATTTGTTTGAATGTGTTTGACTTTCATATGATTCAATTAGTATCGTTGAATGCATTTGACAATCATTGGATTCAAAAAGCTATGTTTGAATTTGTTTGACTTTCACTTGATTCAATTAGCTTTTTTGAACTCATTTGACTTTCTTTGGATTCAAAAAGCTTTGTTTGAATGTGTTTGAATTTCACTTGATTTAAATTAGCTTTGTTTGAATGTGGTTAACTTTCATTTGATTCAATTAGCTTTGTTTGAATGTGTTTGACTTTCATTTGATTCAATAAGCTTTGTTGAATGCATTTAACTTTCATTTGATTTAAAAAGCTTTGTTTAAATGTGTTTGACTTTCACTTGATTTAATTACTTTTTTTTAATTGCATATGACTTTCAGTTGATTCAAAAAGATTTGTTTGAATGTGCTTGACTTTCATATGATTCAATTAGCATCGTTGAATGGATTTGACAATCATTTGATTCAAAAAGTTTTTTTTGACTTTCACTTGGTTCAAATCGCTATTTTGAATGCATTTGAATTTCATTTGATTGAAAAAGCTTTGTTTGAATGTGTTTGATTTTTTATTTGATTAAATTATTTTTGTTTGATTGTGATTGACTTTCATTTGAATCAATTAGCTTTGTTAAATCATTTGACTTTCATTTAATTCAAAAAGCTTTGTTTGAATGTGTTTGACTTTTATTTGATTCAAATAGCTTTGTTTGAATGATTTTGACTTTCACTTGATTTAAATACCTTTTTTGAATGTGTTCGAATTTCATTTGATTCAAATAGCTTTTTTTGAATGTGTTTGCATTCCATTGGATTTAATTAGCTTTGTTTGAATGTGGTTGACTTTTAATTGATTCAATTTGATCTTTTGAATGCATTTGACTTTCATTTGATTCAAAAAGATTTGTTTGAATGTGTTTGACTTTCATATGATTCAATTAGTATCGTTGAATGCATTTGACAATCATTTGATTCAAAAAGCTATGTTTGAATTTGTTTGACTTTCACTTGATTCAATTAGCTTTTTTGAACTCATTTGACTTTCTTTGGATTCAATTAGCTTTATTTGAATGTGTTTGATTTTTTATTTGATTAAATTATTTTTGTTTGATTGTGATTGACTTTCATTTGAATCAATTAGCTTTGTTTAATGCATTTGACTTTCATTTAATTCAAAAAGCTTTGTTTGAATGTGTTTGACTTTTATTTGATTCAAATAGCTTTGTTTGAATGATTTTGACTTTCAATTGATTTAAATACCTTTTTTGAATGTGCTTGACTTTCATTTGATTCAAATAGATTTGTTTGAATGTGTTTGCCTTCTATTGGATTTAATTAGCTTTGTTTGAATGTGGTTGACTTTTAATTGATTCAATTTGATCTTTTGAATGCATTTGACTTTCATTTGATTCAAACAAATTTGTTTGAATGTGTTTGACTTTCATATGATTCAATTAGTATCGTTGAATGCATTTGACAATCATTTGATTCAAAAAGCTATGTTTGAATTTGTTTGACTTTCACTTGATTCAATTAGCTTTTTTGAACTCATTTGACTTTCTTTGGATTCAAAAAGCTTTGTTTGAATGTGTTTGAATTTCACTTGATTTAAATTAGCTTTGTTTGAATGTGGTTAACTTTCATTTGATTCAATTAGCTTTGTTTGAATGTGGTTGACTTTCATTTGATTCAATTAGGTTTGTTAGAATGCCATTGACTTTCGTTTGATTCAATTAGGTGTGTTAGAATGCTATTGACTTTCATTTGATTCAATTAGCTTTGTTAGAATGCCATTGAGTTTCATTTGGTTCTATTAGCTTTGTTGAATGCATATGACTTTCATTTGATTCAAAAAGCTTTGTTTGAATGTGTTTGACTTCCATTTGATGCAATTAGCATCATTGAACGCATTTGACAGTCATTTTATTCAAAAAGCTTTGTTTGAATTACTTAGACTTTCACTTGATTCAATTAGCTTTTTTGAATGCATTTAACTTTTATTTGATTCAAAAAGCTTTGTTCGAATGTGTTTGACTTTCATTTGATTCAATTAGCTTTGTGGGAATGCACTTGACAATCACTTAATTAAAAAAGCTTTGTTTGAATGTGTTTGACTTTCACTAGATTAAATTAGCTTTTTTGAATGCATTTAACTTTTATTTAATTAAAAAGGCTTTGTCCGAATGTGTTTGACTTTCATTTGATGCAATTAGCTTTGTTTGAATGTGTTTGACTTTCATTTGATTCAATAAGCTTTGTTGAATGCATTTAACTTTCATTTGATTTAAAAAGCTTTGTTTAAATGTGTTTGACTTTCACTTGATTTAATTACTTTTTTTTAATTGCATATGACTTTCAGTTGATTCAAAAAGATTTGTTTGAATGTGCTTGACTTTCATATGATTCAATTAGCATCGTTGAATGGATTTGACAATCATTTGATTCAAAAAGTTTTTTTTGACTTTCACTTGGTTCAAATCGCTATTTTGAATGCATTTGAATTTCATTTGATTGAAAAAGCTTTGTTTGAATGTGTTTGATTTTTTATTTGATTAAATTATTTTTGTTTGATTGTGATTGACTTTCATTTGAATCAATTAGCTTTGTTAAATCATTTGACTTTCATTTAATTCAAAAAGCTTTGTTTGAATGTGTTTGACTTTTATTTGATTCAAATAGCTTTGTTTGAATGATTTTGACTTTCACTTGATTTAAATACCTTTTTTGAATGTGTTCGAATTTCATTTGATTCAAATAGCTTTTTTTTGAATGTGTTTGCATTCCATTGGATTTAATTAGCTTTGTTTGAATGTGGTTGACTTTTAATTGATTCAATTTGATCTTTTGAATGCATTTGACTTTCATTTGATTCAAAAAGATTTGTTTGAATGTGTTTGACTTTCATATGATTCAATTAGTATCGTTGAATGCATTTGACAATCATTTGATTCAAAAAGCTATGTTTGAATTTGTTTGACTTTCACTTGATTCAATTAGCTTTTTTGAACTCATTTGACTTTCTTTGGATTCAATTAGCTTTGTTTGAATGTGTTTGCTTTTTTATTTGATTAAATTAGCTTTGTTTGAATGTGATTGACTTTCATTTGAATCAATTAGCTTTGTTTAATGCATTTGACTTTCATTTAATTCAAAAAGCTTTGTTTGAATGTGTTTGACTTTTATTTGATTCAAATAGCTTTGTTTGAATGATTTTGACTTTCAATTGATTTAAATACCTTTTTTGAATGTGCTTGACTTTCATTTGATTCAAATAGATTTGTTTGAATGTGTTTGCCTTCTATTGGATTTAATTAGCTTTGTTTGAATGTGGTTGACTTTTAATTGATTCAATTTGATCTTTTGAATGCATTTGACTTTCATTTGATTCAAAAAGATTTGTTTGAATGTGTTTGACTTTCATATGATTCAATTAGTATCGTTGAATGCATTTGACAATCATTGGATTCAAAAAGCTATGTTTGAATTTGTTTGACTTTCACTTGATTCAATTAGCTTTTTTGAACTCATTTGACTTTCTTTGGATTCAAAAAGCTTTGTTTGAATGTGTTTGAATTTCACTTGATTTAAATTAGCTTTGTTTGAATGTGGTTGACTTTCATTTGATTCAATTAGCTTTGTTTGAATGTGGTTGACTTTCATTTGATTCAATTAGGTTTGTTAGAATGCCATTGACTTTCGTTTGATTCAATTAGGTGTGTTAGAATGCTATTGACTTTCATTTGATTCAATTAGCTTTGTTAGAATGCCATTGAGTTTCATTTGGTTCTATTAGCTTTGTTGAATGCATATGACTTTCATTTGATTCAAAAAGCTTTGTTTGAATGTGTTTGACTTCCATTTGATTCAATTAGCATCATTGAACGCATTTGACAGTCATTTTATTCAAAAAGCTTTGTTTGAATTACTTAGACTTTCACTTGATTCAATTAGCTTTTTTGAATGCATTTAACTTTTATTTGATTCAAAAAGCTTTGTTCGAATGTGTTTGACTTTCATTTGATTCAATTAGCTTTGTGGGAATGCACTTGACAATCACTTAATTAAAAAAGCTTTGTTTGAATGTGTTTGACTTTCACTAGATTAAATTAGCTTTTTTGAATGCATTTAACTTTTATTTAATTAAAAAGGCTTTGTCCGAATGTGTTTGACTTTCATTTGATGCAATTAGCTTTGTTTGAATGTGTTTGACTTTCATTTGATTCAATAAGCTTTGTTGAATGCATTTAACTTTCATTTGATTTAAAAAGCTTTGTTTAAATGTGTTTGACTTTCACTTGATTTAATTACTTTTTTTTAATTGCATATGACTTTCAGTTGATTCAAAAAGATTTGTTTGAATGTGCTTGACTTTCATATGATTCAATTAGCATCGTTGAATGGATTTGACAATCATTTGATTCAAAAAGTTTTTTTTGACTTTCACTTGGTTCAAATCGCTATTTTGAATGCATTTGAATTTCATTTGATTGAAAAAGCTTTGTTTGAATGTGTTTGATTTTTTATTTGATTAAATTATTTTTGTTTGATTGTGATTGACTTTCATTTGAATCAATTAGCTTTGTTAAATCATTTGACTTTCATTTAATTCAAAAAGCTTTGTTTGAATGTGTTTGACTTTTATTTGATTCAAATAGCTTTGTTTGAATGATTTTGACTTTCACTTGATTTAAATACCTTTTTTGAATGTGTTCGAATTTCATTTGATTCAAATAGCTTTTTTTTGAATGTGTTTGCATTCCATTGGATTTAATTAGCTTTGTTTGAATGTGGTTGACTTTTAATTGATTCAATTTGATCTTTTGAATGCATTTGACTTTCATTTGATTCAAAAAGATTTGTTTGAATGTGTTTGACTTTCATATGATTCAATTAGTATCGTTGAATGCATTTGACAATCATTTGATTCAAAAAGCTATGTTTGAATTTGTTTGACTTTCACTTGATTCAATTAGCTTTTTTGAACTCATTTGACTTTCTTTGGATTCAATTAGCTTTGTTTGAATGTGTTTGCTTTTTTATTTGATTAAATTAGCTTTGTTTGAATGTGATTGACTTTCATTTGAATCAATTAGCTATGTTTAATGCATTTGACTTTCATTTAATTCAAAAAGCTTTGTTTGAATGTGTTTGACTTTTATTTGATTCAAATAGCTTTGTTTGAATGATTTTGACTTTCAATTGATTTAAATACCTTTTTTGAATGTGCTTGACTTTCATTTGATTCAAATAGATTTGTTTGAATGTGTTTGCCTTCTATTGGATTTAATTAGCTTTGTTTGAATGTGGTTGACTTTTAATTGATTCAATTTGATCTTTTGAATGCATTTGACTTTCATTTGATTCAAATAGATTTGTTTGAATGTGTTTGACTTTCATATGATTCAATTAGTATCGTTGAATGCATTTGACAATCATTGGATTCAAAAAGCTATGTTTGAATTTGTTTGACTTTCACTTGATTCAATTAGCTTTTTTGAACTCATTTGACTTTCTTTGGATTCAAAAAGCTTTGTTTGAATGTGTTTGAATTTCACTTGATTTAAATTAGCTTTGTTTGAATGTGGTTAACTTTCATTTGATTCAATTAGCTTTGTTTGAATGTGGTTGACTTTCATTTGATTCAATTAGGTTTGTTAGAATGCCATTGACTTTCGTTTGATTCAATTAGGTTTGTTAGAATGCTATTGACTTTCATTTGATTCAATTAGCTTTGTTAGAATGCCATTGAGTTTCATTTGGTTCAATTAGCTTTGTTGAATGCATATGACTTTCATTTGATTCAAAAAGCTTTGTTTGAATGTGTTTGACTTCTATTTGATTCAATTAGCATCATTGAACGCATTTGACAGTCATTTTATTCAAAAATCTTTGTTTGAATTACTTAGACTTTCACTTGATTCAATTAGCTTTTTTGAATGCATTTAACTTTTATTTGATTCAAAAAGCTTTGTTCGAATGTGTTTGACTTTCATTTGATTCAATTAGCTTTGTGGGAATGCACTTGACAATCACTTAATAAAAAAGCTTTGTTTGAATGTGTTTGACTTTCACTAGATTAAATTAGCTTTTTTGAATGCATTTAACTTTTATTTAATTAAAAAGGCTTTGTCCGAATGTGTTTGACTTTCATTTGATGCAATTAGCTTTGTTTGAATGTGTTTGACTTTCATTTGATTCAATAAGCTTTGTTGAATGCATTTAACTTTCATTTGATTTAAAAAGCTTTGTTTAAATGTGTTTGACTTTCACTTGCTTTAATTACTTTTTTTTAATTGCATATGACTTTCAGTTGATTCAAAAAGATTTGTTTGAATGTGCTTGACTTTCATATGATTCAATTAGCATCGTTGAATGGATTTGACAATCATTTGATTCAAAAAGTTTTTTTTGACTTTCACTTGGTTCAAATCGCTATTTTGAATGCATTTGAATTTCATTTGATTGAAAAAGCTTTGTTTGAATGTGTTTGATTTTTTATTTGATTAAATTATCTTTGTTTGAATGTGATTGACTTTCATTTGAATCAATTAGCTTTGTTTAATGCATTTGACTTTCATTTAATTCAAAAAGCTTTGTTTGAATGTGTTTGACTTTTATTTGATTCAAATAGCTTTGTTTGAATGATTTTGACTTTCACTTGATTTAAATACCTTTTTTGAATGTGTTTGACTTTCATTTGATTCAAATAGATTTGTTTGAATGTGTTTGCCTTCTATTGGATTTAATTAGCTTTGTTTGAATGTGGTTGACTTTTAATTGATTCAATTTGATCTTTTGAATGCATTTGACTTTCATTTGATTCAAAAAGATTTGTTTGAATGTGTTTGACTTTCATATGATTCAATTAGTATCGTTGAATGCATTTGACAATCATTGGATTCAAAAAGCTATGTTTGAATTTGTTTGACTTTCACTTGATTCAATTAGCTTTTTTGAACTCATTTGACTTTCTTTGGATTCAAAAAGCTTTGTTTGAATGTGTTTGAATTTCACTTGATTTAAATTAGCTTTGTTTGAATGTGGTTAACTTTCATTTGATTCAATTAGCTTTGTTTGAATGTGGTTGACTTTCATTTGATTCAATTAGGTTTGTTAGAATACCATTGACTTTCGTTTGATTCAATTAGGTTTGTTAGAATGCTATTGACTTTAATTTGATTCAATTAGCTTTGTTAGAATGCCATTGAGTTTCATTTGGTTCAATTAGCTTTGTTGAATGCATATGACTTTCATTTGATTCAAAAAGCTTTGTTTGAATGTGTTTGACTTCCATTTGATTCAATTAGCATCATTGAACGCATTTGACAGTCATTTTATTCAAAAAGCTTTGTTTGAATTACTTAGACTTTCACTTGATTCAATTAGCTTTTTTGAATGCATTTAACTTTTATTTGATTCAAAAAGCTTTGTTCGAATGTGTTTGACTTTCATTTGATTCAATTAGCTTTGTGGGAATGCACTTGACAATCACTTAATTAAAAAAGCTTTGTTTGAATGTGTTTGACTTTCACTAGATTAAATTAGCTTTTTTGAATGCATTTAACTTTTATTTAATTAAAAAAGCTTTATTCGAATGTGTTTGACTTTCATTTGATGCAATTAGCTTTGTTTGAATGTGTTTGACTTTCATTTGATTCAATAAGCTTTGTTGAATGCATTTAACTTTCATTTGATTTAAAAAGCTTTGTTTAAATGTGTTTGACTTTCACTTGATTTAATTACTTTTTTTTAATTGCATATGACTTTCAGTTGATTCAAAAAGATTTGTTTGAATGTGCTTGACTTTCATATGATTCAATTAGCATCTTTGAATGGATTTGACAATCATTTGATTCAAAAAGCTTTGTTTGACTTTCACTTGATTCAAATCGCTATTTTAAATGCATTTGAATTTCATTTGATTGAAAAAGCTTTGTTTGAATGTGTTTGCTTTTTTATTTGATTAAATTATCTTTGTTTGAATGTGATTGACTTTCATTTGAATCAATTAGCTTTGTTAAATCATTTGACTTTCATTTAATTCAAAAAGCTTTGTTTGAATGTGTTTGACTTTTATTTGATTCAAATAGCTTTGTTTGAATGATTTTGACTTTCACTTGATTTAAATACCTTTTTTGAATGTGTTTGACTTTCATTTGATTCAAATAGATTTGTTTGAATGTGTTTGCCTTCTATTGGATTTAATTAGCTTTGTTTGAATGTGGTTGACTTTTAATTGATTCAATTTGATCTTTTGAATGCATTTGACTTTCATTTGATTCAAAAAGATTTGTTTGAATGTGTTTGACTTTCATATGATTCAATTAGTATCGTTGAATGCATTTGACAATCATTTGATTCAAAAAGCTATGTTTGAATTTGTTTGACTTTCACTTGATTCAATTAGCTTTTTTGAACTCATTTGACTTTCTTTGGATTCAAAAAGCTTTGTTTGAATGTGTTTGAATTTCAGTTGATTTAAATTAGCTTTGTTTGAATGTGGTTAACTTTCATTTGATTCAATTAGCTTTGTTTGAATGTGGTTGACTTTCATTTGATTCAATTAGGTTTGTTAGAATGCCATTGACTTTCGTTTGATTCAATTAGGTTTGTTAGAATGCTATTGACTTTCATTTGATTCAATTAGCTTTGTTAGAATGCCATTGAGTTTCATTTGGTTCAATTAGCTTTGTTGAATGCATATGACTTTCATTTGATTCAAAAAGCTTTGTTTGAATGTGTTTGACTTCCATTTGATTCAATTAGCATCATTGAACGCATTTGACAGTCATTTTATTCAAAAAGCTTTGTTTGAATTACTTAGACTTTCACTTGATTCAATTAGCTTTTTTGAATGCATTTAACTTTTATTTGATTCAAAAAGCTTTGTTCGAATGTGTTTGACTTTCATTTGATTCAATTAGCTTTGTGGGAATGCACTTGACAATCACTTAATTAAAAAAGCTTTGTTTGAATGTGTTTGACTTTCACTAGATTAAATTAGCTTTTTTGAATGCATTTAACTTTTATTTAATTAAAAAAGCTTTGTTCGAATGTGTTTGACTTTCATTTGATGCAATTAGCTTTGTTTGAATGTGTTTGACTTTCATTTGATTCAATAAGCTTTGTTGAATGCATTTAACTTTCATTTGATTTAAAAAGCTTTGTTTAAATTGTGTTTGACTTTCACTTGATTTAATTACTTTTTTTTTATTGCATATGACTTTCAGTTGATTCAAAAAGATTTGTTTGAATGTGCTTGACTTTCATATGATTCAATTAGCATCTTTGAATGGATTTGACAATCATTTGATTCAAAAAGCTTTGTTTGACTTTCACTTGATTCAAATCGCTATTTTAAATGCATTTGAATTTCATTTGATTGAAAAAGCTTTGTTTGAATGTGTTTGCTTTTTTATTTGATTAAATTAGCTTTGTTTGAATGTGATTGACTTTCATTTGAATCAATTAGCTTTGTTTAATGCATTTGACTTTCATTTAATTCAAAAAGCTTTGTTTGAATGTGTTTGACTTTTATTTGATTCAAATAGCTTTGTTTGAATGATTTTGACTTTCACTTGATTTAAATACCTTTTTTGAATGTGTTTGACTTTTATTTGATTCAAATAGATTTGTTTGAATGTGTTTGCCTTCTATTGGATTTAATTAGCTTTGTTTGAATGTGGTTGACTTTTAATTGATTCAATTTGATCTTTTGAATGCATTTGACTTTCATTTGATTCAAATAGATTTGTTTGAATGTGTTTGACTTTCATATGATTCAATTAGTATCGTTGAATGCATTTGTCAATCATTGGATTCAAAAAGCTATGTTTGAATTTGTTTGACTTTCACTTGATTCAATTAGCTTTTTCGAACTCATTTGACTTTCTTTGGATTCAAAAAGCATTGTTTGAATGTGTTTGAATTTCACTTGATTTAAATTAGCTTTGTTTGAATGTGGTTAACTTTCATTTGATTCAATTAGCTTTGTTTGAATGTGGTTGACTTTCATTTGATTCAATTAGGTTTGTTAGAATGCCATTGACTTTCGTTTGATTCAATTAGGTTTGTTAGAATGCTATTGACTTTCATTTGATTCAATTAGCTTTGTTAGAATGCCATTGAGTTTCATTTGGTTCAATTAGCTTTCTTGAATGCATATGACTTTCATTTGATTCAAAAAGCTTTGTTTGAATGTGTTTGACTTCCATTTGATTCAATTAGCATCATTGAACGCATTTGACAGTCATTTTATTCAAAAAGCTTTGTTTGAATTACTTAGACTTTCACTTGATTCAATTAGCTTTTTTGAATGCATTTAACTTTTATTTGATTCAAAAAGCTTTGTTCGAATGTGTTTGACTTTCATTTGATTCAATTAGCTTTGTGGGAATGCACTTGACAATCACTTAATTAAAAAAGCTTTGTTTGAATGTGTTAGACTTTCACTAGATTAAATTAGCTTTTTTGAATGCAGTTAACTTTTATTTAAATAAAAAGGCTTTGTCCGAATGTGTTTAACTTTCATTTGATGCAATTAGCTTTGTTTGAATGTGTTTGACTTTCATTTGATTCAATAAGCTTTGTTGAATGCATTTAACTTTCATTTGATTTAAAAAGCTTTGTTTAAATGTGTTTGACTTTCACTTGATTTAGTTACTTTTTTTTAATTGCATATGACTTTCAGTTGATTCAAAAAGATTTGTTTGAATGTGCTTGACTTTCATATGATTCAATTAGCATCGTTGAATGGATTTGACAATCATTTGATTCAAAAAGTTTTTTTTGACTTTCACTTGGTTCAAATCGCTATTTTGAATGCATTTGAATTTCATTTGATTGAAAAAGCTTTGTTTGAATGTGTTTGATTTTTTATTTGATTAAATTAGCTTTGTTTGAATGTGATTGACTTAAATTTGAATCAATTAGCTTTGTTTAATGCATTTGACTTTCATTTAATTCAAAAAGCTTTGTTTGAATGTGTTTGACTTTTATTTGATTCAAATAGCTTTGTTTGAATGATTTTGACTTTCACTTGATTTTGACCAATATGGTCCGAGTTCTAATATTTGTCAAGGTGAGGTCCAAGTTCAAAGCAATGCAAAGGAGTTGTTTCTGTCCAAATCATTCCTTATTCCTTTGCACGGTTTTGGTCCGAAAGATTTTACAAGTGGTTACACTTCACTTAGTGTAATTAACCTTGTAGAAGGTATCTAGCAAGTGACGGTTTTCCAAGCTCCAAATACATGTTTAAAGGCAACGGTTACAAGCTGATTGAAGAGGAGTGATTCATGGCACTTGTTGGGCGTGAATTATGGAGTTTGTTGGCTGAACATTGCACCTCATTATTTGGGGGTTATGAAGAATAAAGAGGCGTGAATCAAGGCATTAAAATGGGAGTTACAAAAGCTTGAAGGGTGGCTGTTTTGAGCGTGTGATTGTGATGCTCTTTGGATGCTATTTTGGCTGGTCATCTTCCCTTGTTTCAAGCCTAGTCTTTAGTTCTTTTAATTAGTTTAATCATGTTTGTAATAGGGTTAAGTGGGACGTGTATTCTCCACTCATTCCCTTAGTTAATTTCCTTTTGTCTATTTTATTTTGTTAATTAAAGTAGGCAAGTGAAAAGGTTGTATTGATGCTATAAATAGCATACTTTGAATGAATGAAAATCATCCAAGATTATTTGCCTAAAACGTGTGTTTTGTTAATTGAAGTGACTTGAGTTTAGTTCACTTTGTTTTCCAAATTTGAGTATCCGAATTTGAACAGTGTTAGTTTTGGTGAGAGTTCCCAAGATTAGGACTTATAGTTTATGATTTGGTGAGAGTTCCCTCATCTAAACTATCCCAAGCAAACGAGTGAGAGTTCCTCTTTGCTATATCCTTAGCTTAGGGTGAGAGTTCCCCTAACTAAACTGATTACTTGACAATTGAACTTTAAAATCCTTTGAATCCTTTAACTTATCATTTTTGTAACAAGTTTTCTCATCTTGTTTACACATCATTTGGCGCGTCAGGTAGGGGGGAAATTTTCTTAAATTTTCCAAAGGGGCCGAATACCTACATACCATGGGAGAGAATCAAGACTTGAGGACAGCTTTGGAAGCTCTTAATCGATCCATTGCTAGTCAGGAAAGGTTGGCCGAAACCAATGCCAATCTCCAAGGGAACCTTGCTGCCTTGATGGCAAGGCTCATGAACGAGCAAGATAGGAGAGATCAAGGTGAAGACCCTCCACCTAGGAGGGAGGATAGGAGTCTCAAAGTGGACGTTCCTGCCTTTGATGGGACACTTGATCCGGAGAAGTACTTGGAATGGGAGAAATCCTTGGAAAGGTACTTTGAATACAAGGACATTCATGAGGATGTTCAACGTTTTAAGATTGCCAAAGTCAAGTTGAAGGGCTATGGTGATAGTTGGTTGCAAGGAGAACAAAGAGGGCGTACCCTTAGGGGTAAGGCTCACATTTCCACTTGGGAAAAGCTGAAGAAAAGAATGAGAGATCGTTTCATTCCTCACAATTACAAGCAAAATCAGTATGTGAAATGGAGTACTCTCCAACAAAATGGTGATTCGGTGGAAGACTATATCAAAGAATTTGATAGGCTTGCCATTGTATGTGAGGTGACTGAAAATGAAGAGCTGAAGTTGGGACGTTTTGTAGCTGGGTTGGAACAAGAGTTACAAGACAAACTTGACGGTTACACTAACCTCACGTTTGTGGAAGCTTGCAAACTTGTGACAAAGTTTGATGCTAAAAGGAAAAGGAAGAAAACGCCTACTACTACTCCAGTGGTACGCAAACCACCCTTCAACTCAAAGGAGGGTTCTTCTTTTAGCAAGCCTAATGAGCCACCAAAGAGGAACACGAAAGACTTCAAACTTAGTGACATTGTATGTTACAAGTGTGGAGGTAGAGGACATTATAAAAAAGATTGTCCTAATTCAAGAGCCTTAACCATGCAAGAGGTTAAACTCATAGCCACCCAAAGCATCAATTGGGAGGAATTTGAGTCTGAAGAAGAGAAGGAGGTGACCCCGTATGAAAAGGATGAGGAGGAGGACCAATGCTATCCTGAAATGGAGGACAAAACAAACTTGGTGGTTAGGAGAGCTTTGCAAGCTCGTGTGGAGGAACCTTTGGCGCCACAAAGACAACACATTTTCATCACCAAATGTAAAGTTGGTGACGAGGTATGTGATTTAATTATTGATGGGGGCAGTGAGGCTAATACTGTGTCGAAAACTTTAGTATCTAAACTAGGTCTTACCACCACTAATCATCCACATCCTTACAAATTGAGTTGGTTAGATTCTAATGCTAGCACTGGGGTTAGAAAGCAATGTATGGTGAATTTTTCGATTGGTTCATATCATGATAGTCAATTGTGTGATGTTGTTTTAATGGATGCTTGTCATATTCTTCTTGGGAGACCGTGGCAATCTGATAAAAAATCTATCCATGATGGGTACCATAACACCTACACTATCACTCACCAAGGGAAACAAAAGAAATTGCACCCTTTACCACCCCCACGGTTTTCACAACCACAAAAGCCACAAATTTCTTTATTATCTTGTAAAGAGTTTGAGAGGGAGTTTGAGGGTGAGGATGAGATATTCATGTTGTACTCTAAAGAAATCCATGAAAAATTTGTGAGTCAAAATCCTAAACTTGCAAAACTGATTAAAGAGTTTGAGGATGTTTTTCCTGATGAGTTACCTAAGGGATTACCACCCTTGAGAGGAATTGAGCATCAAATTGATCTCATTCCAGGCGCACCTCTACCAAATAAACCTGCCTATAGATGTAACCCTTTAGAAACTAAGGAGTTGCAAAGACAAATTGAAGAATTGATGGGTATGGGCTATGTGCGTGAATCTATGAGTCCATGTGCGGTTCCTGCTTTGTTGGTTCCTAAAAAGGATGGTACTTGGCGTATGTGCATTGATAGTAGAGCTGTTAACAATATTACTATCAAGTACAGGTTCCAATTCCAAGACTGGATGATATGTTGGACGAGTTGAGTGGTTCAAATGTATTTCTCAAAAGTTGATTTGAGAAGTGGTTACCATCAAATTCGTATGAGGGAAGGTGAAGAATGGAAGACTGCATTCAAGACAAAGCATGGGTTGTATGAATGGCTTGTGATGCCGTTTGGATTGACCAATGCACCTAGCACGTTCATGAGATTGATGAACGAGGTGTTGAGGCCATTT
>NW_018745322.1:0-73182 GCF_001683475.1 Chenopodium quinoa | reverse complement strand
GATTCAATTAGCTTTGTAGAATGTATTTTACTTTTATTTGATTTAATTAGCTTTGTTTGAATTTATTTGACTCTCATTTGATTCAAATAGCTTTGTTTGAATGTGTTTGACTTTTATTTGATTCAATTAGCTTTGTTAGAATGTATTTGACTTTCATTTTATTCAAATAGCTTTGTTTGAATGTGTTTGACTTTCAATTGATTCAATTAGCTTTGTAGAATGTGTTTGACTGTCATTTGATTCAAATAGCTTTGTTTGAATGTGTTTGAATTTCATTTAGATCAATTTGCTTTGTAAAATGCATTTCACTTTCATTTGATTTATATAGCTTTGTTTAAACGTATTTGACTGTCATTTGATTCAAATAGCTTTGTTTGAATGAGTTTGACTGTCATTTGATTCAATTAGCTTAGTAGAATGTATTTGACTTTCATATGATTCAAATACCTTTGTTTGAATGTGTTTGAATTTCATTTAATTCAATTTGCTTTGTAGAATGCATTTCACATTCATTTGATTTATATAGCTTTGTTTGAATGTGTTTGACTTTCATTTAAATTAAAAAGCTTTTTTTGAATGTGTTTGACTTTCATTTAAATTAAAAAGCTTTTTTTGAATGTGTTTGACTTTCATTTGATTTAAAAGACTTTGTTTGAATGTGTTTGACTTTCATTTGATTCAATTAGCTTTGTAGAATGTATTTGACTTTCATTTGAATCAAATAACTTTGTTTGACTGTGTTTGACTTTCATTTGATTCAAGTTGCTTTGTAGAATGTATTTGACTTTCAATTAATTCAATTAGCTTTGTAGAATGTGTTTGACTGTCATTTGATTCAATTAGCTTTGTAGAATGTATTTGACATTCATTAAATTAAAATAGCTTTGTTTGAATGTGTTTGACTTTCATTTGATTCAATTAGCTTTGTTTGAATGTGTTTGACTTTCATTTGTTTCAATTAGCTTTGTAGAATGTATTTGACTTTCATTTGATTCAAATAGCTTTGTTTGAATGTGTTTGACTTTCAATTTGATTCAATTAGCTTTGTAGAATGTGTTTGACTGTCATTTGATTCAAATATCTTTGTTTGAATGTGTTTGAATTTCATTTAGATCAATTTCTTTGTAGAATGCATTTCACTTTCATTTGATTTATATAGCTTTGTTTGAATGTGTTTGACTTTCATTAAATTAAAAAGCTTTTTTTTGAATGTGTTTGACTTTCATTTGATTAAAAGGCTTTGTTTGAATGTGTTTGACTTTCATTTGATTTAATTAGCTTTGTAGAATGTATTTTACTGTTATTTGATTTAGATAGCTTTGTTTGAATTTATTTGACTCTCCTTTGATTCAAATAGCTTTGTTTGAATGTGTTTGACTTTCATTTGATTCAATTAGCTTTGTAGAATGATTTGACTTTCATTTGATTCAAATAGCTTTATTTGAATGTGTTTAACTTTCATTTGATTCAATTAGCTTTGTAGAATTTATTTGACTTTTATTTGATTCAAAATCATTGTTTGAATGTGTTTGACTTTCATTTGATTCAATTAGCTTTGTTTGAATGTGTTTGACTCTAATTTAATTCAATTAGCTTTGTAGAATGTATTAGACTTTTATTTGTTTTAATTAGCTTTTTGTTTTAATGTATTTGACTCTCATTTGATTCAAATAGCTTTGTTTGAATGTGTTTGACTTTCATTTGATTCAAATAGCTTGTTTGGATGTGTTTTACTTTCATTTGATTCAATTAGCTTTGTTGAATGTATTTGACTTTCATTTGATTAAAATAGCTTTGTTTGAATGTGCTTGACTTTCATTTGATTTAATTAGCTTTGTTTGAATGTGTTTGACTTTCATTTGATTCAATTAGCTTTGTTGAATGTATTTGACTCTCATTTGATTCAATTAGCTTTGTTTGAACGTGTTTGACTTTCATTTGATTCAATTAGCTTTGTAGAATGTATTTGACTCTCGTTTGATTCAAATAGCTTTGTTTGAATGCGTTTAACTTTCATTTGATTCAATTAGCTTTGTAGAATACATTTCACTTTCATTTAATTGAAACAACTTTTTTGAATGTGTTTGACTTTCATTTGACTCAAATAGCTTTATTTGATTGCGTTTGACTTTCATTTGATACAATTAGCTTAGTAGAACGTATTTGACTTTCATTTGATTCAAATAGCTTTGTTTGAATGTGTTTGACTTTCATTTGATTCAATTTGCTTGTTTGAATGTGTTTGACTTTCACTTGATTCAATTCGCTTTGTTGAATGTATTTGACTTTCAGTTAATTCAATTAGCTTTGTTTGAATGTGTTTGACTTTCATTTGATTCAATTAGCTTTGTAGAATGTATTTGACTTTTATTTGATTGATTAGCTTTGTTTGAATGTATTTGACTCTCATTTGATTCAAATAGCTTTGTTTGAATGTGTTTCACTTTCATTTGATTCAATTAGCTTTGTAGAATGCATTTCACTTTCATTTTATTCAAATAGCTTTGTTTGAATGTGTTTGACTTTTATTTGATACAATTAGCTTTGTAGAACGTATTTGACTGTCATATGATTCAAATAGCTTTATTTCAATGTGTTTGACTTTCATTTGATTCAATTAGCTTAGTAGAATGTATTTGACTTTCATTTGATTCAAATAGCTTTGTTTGAATGTGTTTGACTTTTTTGATTCAATTAGCTTTGTCGAATGTATTTCACTTTCACTTGATTCGAAAGCTTCGTTTGAATGTGTTTCACTTTCATTAAATTCAATTAGCTTATTTTGAATGTGTTTGACTTTAATTCAATTCAATTAGCATTGTTGAATGTATTTGACTTCCATTTGATTCAATTAGCTTTGTTTGAATGTGTTTGACTATTATATGATTCAATTAGCTTTGTAGAATGTATTTGACTTTTATTTGATTTAATTAGCTTTGTTTGAATGTGTTTGACTTTCATTTGATTCAATTAGCTTTGTAGAATGTATTTGACTTTCATTTGAATCAAATAACTTTGTTTGACTGTGTTTCACTTTCATTTGATTCAATTTGCTTTGTAGAATGTATTTGACTTTCATTTTCTTCAAATAGCTTTGTTTGAATGTGTTTGACTTTCATTTGTTTCAATTAGCTTTGTAGAATGTATTTGATATTCATTTAATTAAAATAGCTTTGTTTGAATGTGTTTGACTTTCATTTGATTCAATTAGCTTTGTTTGAATGTGTTTGACTTTCATTTGATTCAATTAGCTTTGTAGAATGTATTTGACTTTCATTTGATTCAAATAGCTTTGTTTGAATGTGTTTGACTTTCAATTGATTCAATTAGTTTTGTAGAATGTGTTTGACTGTCATTTGATTCAAATAGCTTTGTTTGAATGTGTTTGAATTTCATTTAGATCAATTTGCTTTGTAGAATGCATTTCACTTTCATTTGATTTATATAGCTTTGTTTGAATGTGTTTGACTTTCATTTAAATTAAAAAGCTTTTTTTGAATGTGTTTGACTTTCATTTGATTTAAAAGGCTTTGTTTGAATGTGTTTGACTTTCATTTGATTCAATTAGCTTTGTAGAATGTATTTTACTTTTATTTGATTTATTTAGCTTTGTTTGAATTTATTTGACTCTCATTTGATTCAAATAGCTTTGTTTGAATGTGTTTGACTTTTATTTGATTCAATTAGCTTTGTAGAATGTATTTGACTTTGATTTTAATCAAATAACTTTCTTTGACTGTGTTTGACTTTCATTTGATTCAATTTGCTTTGTAGAATGTATTTGACTTTCATTTTCTTCAAATTGCTTTGTTTGAATGTGTTTGACTTTCATTTGATTCAATTAGCTTTGTAGAATGTATTTGACATTCATTTAATTAAAATAGCTTTGTTTAAATGTGTTTGACTTTCATTTGATTCAATTAGCTTTGTTTGAATGTGTTTGACTTTCATTTGATTCAATTAGCTTTGTAGAATGTATTTGACTTTCATTTGATTCAAATAGCTTTGTTTGAATGTGTTTGAATTTCATTTAATTCAATTTGCTTTGTAGAATGCATTTCACATTCATTTGATTTATATAGCTTTGTTTGAATGTGTTTGACTTTCATTTAAATTAAAAAGCTTTTTTTGAATTATTTGACTTTCTTTTGATTTAAAAGACTTTGTTTGAATGTGTTTGACTTTCATTTAATTAAAATAGCTTTGTTTGAATGTGTTTGACTTTCAATTGATTTATTAGCTTTGTAATGTATTTGACTGTCATTTGATTCAAATTGCTTTGTTTGAATGTGTTTGACTTTCATTTAATTCAAATAGCTTTGTTTGAATGTGTTTTCTTTCATTTGATTCAATTAGTTTGTAGAATGTTGACTTTCATTTGATTAAAATAGCTTTGTTTGATGTTTCACTTTCATTTGATTCAATTAGCTTTTTGAATGTGTTTGACTTTCATTTGATTCAATAGCTTTGTAGAATGTATTTGACTTTCATTTGATTCAAATAGCTTTGTTTGAATGTGTTTGACTTTCAATTGATTCAATTAGCTTTGTAGAATGTGTTTGACTGTAATTTGATTCAAATAGCTTTGTTTGAATGTGTTTGAATTTCATTTAGATCAATTTGCTTTGTAGAATGCATTTCACTTTCATTTGATTTATATAGCTTTGTTTGAATGTGTTTGACTTTCATTTAAATTAAAAAGCTTTTTTTGAATGTGTTTGACTTTCATATGATTTGCTTTGTTTGAATGTGTTTGACTTTCATTTGATTCAATTAGCTTTGTAGAATGTATTTGACTTTCATTTGATTCAAATAGCTTTATTTGAATGTGTTTAACTTTCATTTGATTCAATTAGCTTTGTAGAATGTATTTGACTTTCATTTGATTCAAAATCTTTGTTTGAATGTGTTTGACTTTCATTTGATTCAATTAGCTTTGGTTGAATGTGTTTGACTCTAATTTAATTCAATTAGCTTTGTAGAATGTATTAGACTTTTATTTGATTTAATTAGCTTTGTTTTAATGAATTTGACTCTCATTTGATTCAAATAGCTTTGTTTGAATGTGTTTGACTTTCATTTGATTCAAATAGCTTTGTTTGAATGTGTTTTACTTTCATTTGATTCAATTAGCTTTGTAGAATGTATTTGACTTTCATTTGATTAAAATAGCTTTGTTTGAATGTGCTTGACTTTCATTTGATTCAATTAGCTTTGTTTGAATGTGTTTGACTTTTATTTGATTCAATTAGCTTTGTTGAATGTATTTGACTCTCATTTGATTCAATTAGCTTTGTTTGAATGTGTTTGACTTTCATTTGATTCAATTAGCTTAGTAGAATGTATTTGACTTTCATTTGATTCAAATAGCTTTTTTGAATGTGTTTAACTTTCATTTGATTCAATTAGCTTTGAAGAATGTATTTGACTTTCATTTGATTCAAAATCTTTGTTTGAATGTGTTTGACTTTCATTTGATTCAATTAGCTTTGTTTGAATGTGTTTGACTCTAATTTAATTCAATTAGCTTTGTAGAATGTATTGACTTTTATTTGATTTAATTAGCTTTGTTTTAATGTATTTGACTCTATTTGATTCAAATAGCTTTGTTTTGAATGTGTTTGACTTTCATTTGATTCAAATAGCTTTGTTTGAAAGTGTTTTACTTTCATTTGATTCAATTAGCTTTGTAGAATGTATTTGACTTTCATTTGATTAAAATAGCTTTGTTTGAATGTGCTTGACTTTCATTTGATTCAATTACCTTTGTTTGAATGTGTTTGACTTTCATTTGATTCAATTAGCTTTGTTGAATGTATTTGACTCTCATTTGATTCAATTAGCTTTGTTTGAATGTTTTGACTTTCATTTGATTCAATTAGCTTTGTAGAATGTATTTGACTCTCATTTGATTCAAATAGCTTTGTTTGAATGCGTTTAACTTTCATTTGATTCAATTAGCTTTGTAGAATACATTTCACTTTCATTTAATTTAAACAACTTTGTTTGAATGTGTTTGACTTTCATTTGACTCAAATAGCTTTATTTGATTGCGTTTGACTTTCATTTGATACAATTAGCTTTGTAGAACGTATTTGACTTTCATTTGATTCAAATAGCTTTGTTTGAATGTGTTTGACTTCATTTGATTCAATTAGCTTTGTTTGAATGTGTTTGACTTTGATTTGATTCAATTCGCTTTGTAGAATGTATTTCACTTTCACTTGATTCGAAAGCTTTGTTTGAATGTGTTTGACTTTCATTAAATTCAATTAGCTTTTTTGAATGTGTTTGACTTTAATTCAATTCAATTAGCATTGTGAATGTATTTGACTTCCATTTGATTCAATTAGCTTTGTTTGAATGTGTTTCACTTTCATTTGATTCAATTAGCTTTGTAGAATGCATTTCACTTTCATTTTATTCAAATAGCTTTGTTTGAATGTGTTTGACTTTCATTTGATACAATTAGCTTTGTAGAACGTATTTGACTGTCATTTGATTCAAATAGCTTTGTTTCAATGTGTTTGACTTTCATTTAATTCAATTAGCTTAGTAGAATGTATTGACTTTCATTTGATTCAAATAGCTTTGTTTGAATGTGTTTGACTTTCATTTGATTCAATTAGCTTTGTAGAATGTATTTCACTTTCACTTGATTCGAAAGCTTTGTTTGAATGTGTTTGACTTTCATTAAATTCAATTAGCTTATTTTGAATGTGTTTGACTTTAATTCAATTCAATTAGCATTGTAGAATGTATTTGACTTCCATTTGATTCAATTAGCTTTGTTTGAATGTGTTTGACTTTTATATGATTCAATTAGCTTTGTAGAATGTATTTGACTTTTATTTGATTTAATTAGCTTTGTTTGAATGTGTTTGACTTTCATTTGATTCAATTAGCTTTGTAGAATGTATTTGACTTTCATTTGAATCAAATAACTTTGTTTGACTGTGTTTAACTTTCATTTGATTCAATTTGCTTTGTAGAATGTATTTGACTTTCATTTTCTTCAAATAGCTTTGTTTGAATGTGTTTGACTTTCATTTGATTCAATTAGCTTTGTAGAATGTATTTGATATTCATTAAATTAAAATAGCTTTTTTGAATGTGTTTGACTTTCATTTGATTCAATTAGCTTTGTTTGAATGTGTTTGACTTTCATTTGATTCAATTAGCTTTGTAGAATGTATTTGACTTTCATTTGATTCAAATAGCTTTGTTTCAATGTGTTTGACTTTCAATTGATTCAATTAGCTTTGTAGAATGTGTTTGACTGTCATTTGATTCAAATAGCTTTGTTTGAATGTGTTTGAATTTCATTTAGATCAATTTGCTTTGTAGAATGCATTTCACTTTCATTTGATTTATATAGCTTTGTTTGAATGTGTTTGACTTTCATTTAAATTAAAAAGCTTTTTTTGAATGTTTGACTTTCATTTGATTTAAAAGGCTTTGTTTGAATGTGTTTGACTTTCATTTGATTCAATTAGCTTTGTAGAATGTATTTTACTTTTATTTGATTTAATTTGCTTTGTTTGAATTTATTTGACTCTCATTTGATTCAAATAGCTTTGTTTGAATGTGTTTGACTTTTATTTGATTCAATTAGCTTTGTAGAATGTATTTGACTTTCATTTTATTCCTTTGTTTGAATGTGTTTGACTTTCAATTGATTCAATTAGCTTTGTAGAATGTGTTTGACTGTCATTTTGATTCAAATAGCTTTGTTTGAATGTGTTTGAATTTCATTTAGATCAATTTGCTTTGTAAAATGCATTTCACTTCATTTGATTTATATAGCTTTGTTTAAACGTATTTGACTGTCATTTGATTCAAATAGCTTTGTTTGAATGAGTTTGACTGTCATTTGATTCAATTAGCTTAGTAGAATGTATTTGACTTTCATATGATTCAAATACCTTTGTTTGAATGTGTTTGAATTTCATTTAATTCAATTTGCTTTGTAGAATGCATTTCACATTCATTTGATTTATATAGCTGTTTGAATGTGTTTGACTTTCATTTAAATTAAAAAGCTTTTTTTGAATGTGTTTGACTTTCATTTGATTTAAAAGACTTTGTTTGAATGTGTTTGACTTTCATTTGATTCAATTAGCTTTGTAGAATGTTTTTACTTTTATTTTATTTAATTAGCTTTGATTGAATTTATTTGACTCTCATTTGATTCAACAGCTTTGTTTGAATGTGTTTGACTTTCATTTGATTCAATTAGCTTTGTAGAATGTATTTGACTTTCATTTGAATCAAATAACTTTGTTTGACTGTGTTTGACTTTCATTTGATTCAAGTTGCTTTGTAGAATGTATTTGACTTTCAATTAATTCAATTAGCTTTGTAGAATGTGTTTGACTGTCATTTGATTCAATTAGCAATGTATTTGTAGCTTTTTTGAAACTTTCATTTGATTCAATAGCTTTGTTTGAATGTGTTTGACTTTCATTTGTTTCAATTAGCTTTGTAGAATGTATTTGACTTTCATTTGATTCAAATAGCTTTGTTTGAATGTGTTTGACTTTCATTTGATTCAAATAGCTTTGTTTGAATGTGTTTGACTTTCAATTTGATTCAATTAGCTTGTAGAATGTGTTTGACTGTCATTTGATTCAAATAGCTTTGTTTGAATGTGTTTGAATTTCATTTAGATCAATTTTCTTTGTAGAATGCATTTCACTTTCATTTGATTTATATAGCTTTGTTTGAATGTGTTTGACTTTCATTAAATTAAAAAGCTTTTTTTGAATGTGTTTGACTTTCATTTGATTTAAAAGGCTTTGTTTGAATGTGTTTGACTTTCATTTGATTAATTAGCTTTGTAGAATGTTTTTACTTTATTTGATTTAATAGCTTTGTTTGAATTTTTTGACTCTCCTTTGATTCAAATAGCTTTGTTTGAATGTGTTTGACTTTCATTTGATTCAATTAGCTTTGTAGAATGAATTTGACTTTCATTTGATTCAAATAGCTTTATTTGAATGTGTTTAACTTTCATTTGATTCAATTAGCTTTGTAGAATTTATTTGACTTTTATTTGATTCAAAATCATTGTTTGAATGTGTTTGACTTTCATTTGATTCAATTAGCTTTGTTTGAATGTGTTTGACTCTAATTTAATTCAATTAGCTTTGTAGAATGTATTAGACTTTTATTTGATTTAATTAGCTTTGTTTTAATGTATTTGACTCTCATTTGATTCAAATAGCTTTGTTTGAATGTGTTTGACTTTCATTTGATTCAAATAGCTTTGTTTGGATGTGTTTTACTTTCATTTGATTCAATTAGCTTTGTTGAATGTATTTGACTTTCATTTGATTAAATAGCTTTGTTTGAATGTGCTTGACTTTCATTTGATTTAATTAGCTTTGTTTGAATGTGTTTGACTTTCATTTGATTCAATTAGCTTTGTTGAATGTATTTGACTCTCATTTGATTCAATTAGCTTTGTTTGAACGTGTTTGACTTTCATTTGATTCAATTAGCTTTGTAGAATGTATTTGACTCTCATTTGATTCAAATAGCTTTGTTTGAATGCGTTTAACTTTCATTTGATTCAATTAGCTTTGTAGAATACATTTCACTTTCATTTAATTGAAACAACTTTGTTTGAATGTGTTTGACTTTCATTTGACTCAAATAGCTTTATTTGATTGCGTTTGACTTTCATTTGATACAATTAGCTTGTAGAACGTATTTGACTTTCATTTGATTCAAATAGCTTTGTTTGAATGTGTTTGACTTTCATTTGATTCAATTTGCTTTGTTTGAATGTGTTTGACTTTCACTTGATTCAATTCGCTTTGTTGAATGTATTTGACTTTCAGTTAATTCAATTAGCTTTGTTTGAATGTGTTTGACTTTCATTTGATTCAATTAGCTTTGTAGAATGTATTTGACTTTATTTGATTGATTAGCTTTGTTTGAATGTATTTGACTCTCATTTGATTCAAATAGCTTTGTTTGAATGTGTTTCACTTTCATTTGATTCAATTAGCTTTGTAGAATGCATTTCACTTTCATTTTATTCAAATAGCTTTGTTTGAATGTGTTTGACTTTTATTTGATACAATTAGCTTTGTAGAACGTATTTGACTGTCATTGATTCAAATAGCTTTATTTCAATGTTTGACTTTCATTTGATTCAATTAGCTTAGTAGAATGTATTTGACTTTCATTTGATTCAAATAGCTTTGTTTGAATGTGTTTGACTTTTATTTGATTCAATTAGCTTTGTCGAATGTATTTCACTTTCACTTGATTCGAAAGCTTCGTTTGAATGTGTTTCACTTTCATTAAATTCAATTAGCTTATTTTGAATGTGTTTGACTTTAATTCAATTCAATTAGCATTGTTGAATGTATTTGACTTCCATTTGATTCAATTAACTTTGTTTGAATGTGTTTGACTTTATATGATTCAATTAGCTTTGTAGAATGTATTTGACTTTTATTTGATTTAATTAGCTTTGTTTGAATGTGTTTGACTTTCATTTGATTCAATTAGCTTTGTAGAATGTATTTGACTTTCATTTGAATCAAATAACTTTGTTTGACTGTGTTTCACTTTCATTTGATTCAATTTGCTTTGTAGAATGTATTTTGACTTTCTTTCTTCAAATAGCTTTGTTTGAATGTGTTTGACTTTCATTTGTTTCAATTAGCTTTGTAGAATGTATTTGATATTCATTTAATTAAAATAGCTTTCTTTGAATGTGTTTGACTTTCATTTGATTCAATTAGCTTTGTTTGAATGTGTTTGACTTTCATTTGATTCAATTAGCTTTGTAGAATGTATTTGACTTTCATTTGATTCAAATAGCTTTGTTTGAATGTGTTTGACTTTCAATTGATTCAATTAGTTTTGTAGAATGTGTTTGACTGTCATTTGATTCAAATAGCTTTGTTTGAATGTGTTTGAATTTCATTTAGATCAATTTGCTTTGTAGAATGCATTTCACTTTCATTTGATTTATATAGCTTTGTTTGAATGTGTTTGACTTTCATTTAAATTAAAAAGCTTTTTTTGAATGTGTTTGACTTTCATTTGAAGGCTTTGTTTGAATGTGTTTGACTTTCATTTGATTCAATTAGCTTTGTAGAATGTATTTTACTTTTATTTGATTTAATTAGCTTTGTTTGAATTTATTTGACTCTCATTTGATTCAAATAGCTTTGTTTGAATGTTTGACTTTTATTTGATTCAATTAGCTTTTAGAATGTATTTGACTTTGATTTAATCAAATAACTTTCTTTGACTGTGTTTGACTTTCATTTGATTCAATTTGCTTTGTAGAATGTATTTGACTTTTATTTTCTTCAAATTGCTTTGTTTGAATGTGTTTGACTTTCACTTGATTCAATTCGCTTTGTTGAATGTATTTGACTTTCAGTTAATTCAATTAGCTTTGTTTGAATGTGTTTGACTTTCATTTGATTCAATTAGCTTTGTAGAATGTATTTGACTTTATTTGATTGATTAGCTTTGTTTGAATGTATTTGACTCTCATTTGATTCAAATAGCTTTGTTTGAATGTGTTTCACTTTCATTTGATTCAATTAGCTTTGTAGAATGCATTTCACTTTCATTTTATTCAAATAGCTTTGTTTGAATGTGTTTGACTTTTATTTGATCAATTAGCTTTGTAGAACGTATTTGACTGTCATTGATTCAAATAGCTTTATTTCAATGTGTTTGACTTTCATTTGATTCAATTAGCTTAGTAGAATGTATTTGACTTTCATATGATTCAAATACCTTTGTTTGAATGTTTTGAATTTCATTTAATTCAATTTGCTTTGTAGAATGCATTTCACATTCATTTGATTTATATAGCTTTGTTTGAATGTGTTTGACTTTCATTTAAATTAAAAAGCTTTTTTTGAATGTTTGACTTTCATTTAAATTAAAAAGCTTTTTTGAATGTGTTTGACTTTCATTTGATTTAAAAGACTTTGTTTGAATGTGTTTGACTTTCATTTGATTCAATTAGCTTTGTAGAATGTTTTTTACTTTTATTTTATTTAATTAGCTTTGATTGAATTTATTTGACTCTCATTTGATTCAACAGCTTTGTTTGAATGTGTTTGACTTTCATTTGATTCAATTAGCTTTGTAGAATGTATTTGACTTTCATTTGAATCAAATAACTTTGTTTGACTGTGTTTGACTTTCATTTGATTCAATTGCTTTGTAGAATGTATTTGACTTTCAATTAATTCAATTAGCTTTGTAGAATGTGTTTGACTGTCATTTGATTCAATTAGCTTTGTAGAATGTATTTGACATTCATTAAATTAAATAGCTTTGTTTGAATGTGTTTGACTTTCATTTGATTCAATTAGCTTGACTTTCATTTGTTTTAGCTTTGTAGAATGTATTTGACTTTCATTTGAGCTTTGACTTTCATTTGATTCAAATAGCTTTGTTTGAATGTGTTTGACTTTCAATTTGATTCAATTAGCTTTGTAGAATGTGTTTGACTGTCATTTGATTCAAATAGCTTGTTTGAATGTGTTTGAATTTCATTTAGATCAATTTTCTTTGTAGAATGCATTTCACTTTCATTTGATTTATATAGCTTTGTTTGAATGTGTTTGACTTTCATTAAATTAAAAAGCTTTTTTTGAATGTGTTTGACTTTCATTTGATTTAAAAGGCTTTGTTTGAATGTGTTTGACTTTCATTTGATTTAATTAGCTTTGTAGAATGTATTTTACTGTTATTTGATTTAGATAGCTTTGTTTGAATTTATTTGACTCTCCTTTGATTCAAATAGCTTTGTTTGAATGTGTTTGACTTTCATTTGATTCAATTAGCTTTGTAGAATGAATTTGACTTTCATTTGATTCAAATAGCTTTATTTGAATGTGTTTAACTTTCATTTGATTCAATTAGCTTTGTAGAATTTATTTGACTTTTATTTGATTCAAAATCATTGTTTGAATGTGTTTGACTTTCATTTGATTCAATTAGCTTTGTTTGAATGTGTTTGACTCTAATTTAATTCAATTAGCTTTGTAGAATGTATTAGACTTTTATTTGATTTAATTAGCTTTGTTTTAATGTATTTGACTCTCATTTGATTCAAATAGCTTTGTTTGAATGTGTTTGACTTTCATTTGATTCAAATAGCTATGTTTGGATGTGTTTTACTTTCATTTGATTCAATTAGCTTTTTTGAATGTATTTGACTTTCATTTGATTAAAATAGCTTTGTTTGAATGTGCTTGACTTTCATTTGATTTAATTAGCTTTTTGAATGTGTTTGAATTTGCTTTGTTGAATGTATTTGACTCTCATTTGATTCAATTAGCTTTGTTTGAACGTGTTTGACTTTCATTTGATTCAATTAGCTTTGTAGAATGTATTTGACTCTCATTTGATTCAAATAGCTTTGTTTGAATGCGTTTAACTTTCATTTGATTCAATTAGCTTTGTAGAATACATTTCACTTTCATTTAATTGAAACAACTTTGTTTGAATGTGTTTGACTTTCATTTGACTCAAATAGCTTTATTTGATTGCGTTTGACTTTCATTTGATACAATTAGCTTGTAGAACGTATTTGACTTTCATTTGATTCAAATAGCTTTGTTTGAATGTGTTTGACTTTCATTTGATTCAATTTGCTTTGTTTGAATGTGTTTGACTTTCACTTGATTCAATTCGCTTTGTTGAATGTATTTGACTTTCAGTTAATTCAATTAGCTTTGTTTGAATGTGTTTGACTTTCATTTGATTCAATTAGCTTTGTAGAATGTATTTGACTTTTATTTGATTGATTAGCTTTGTTTGAATGTATTTGACTCTCATTTGATTCAAATAGCTTTGTTTGAATGTGTTTCACTTTCATTTGATTCAATTAGCTTTGTAGAATGCATTTCACTTTCATTTTATTCAAATAGCTTTGTTTGAATGTGTTTGACTTTATTTGATACAATTAGCTTTGTAGAACGTATTTGACTGTCATATGATTCAAATAGCTTTATTTCAATGTGTTTGACTTTCATTTGATTCAATTAGCTTAGTAGAATGTATTTGACTTTCATTTGATTCAAATAGCTTTGTTTGAATGTGTTTGACTTTATTTGATTCAATTAGCTTTGTCGAATGTATTTCACTTTCACTTGATTCGAAAGCTTCGTTTGAATGTGTTTCACTTTCATTAAATTCAATTAGCTTATTTTGAATGTTTGACTTTAATTCAATTCAATTAGCATTGTTGAATGTATTTGACTTCCATTTGATTCAATTAACTTTGTTTGAATGTGTTTGACTATTATATGATTCAATTAGCTTTGTAGAATGTATTTGACTTTTATTTGATTTAATTAGCTTTGTTTGAATGTGTTTGACTTTCATTTGATTCAATTAGCTTTGTAGAATGTATTTGACTTTCATTTGAATCAAATAACTTTGTTTGACTGTGTTTCACTTTCATTTGATTCAATTTGCTTTGTAGAATGTATTTGAATTTCATTTTCTTCAAATAGCTTTGTTTGAATGTGTTTGACTTTCATTTGTTTCAATTAGCTTTGTAGAATGTATTTGATATTCATTTAATTAAAATAGCTTTCTTTGAATGTGTTTGACTTTCATTTGATTCAATTAGCTTTGTTTGAATGTGTTTGACTTTCATTTGATTCAATTAGCTTTGTAGAATGTATTTGACTTTCATTTGATTCAAATAGCTTTGTTTGAATGTGTTTGACTTTCAATTGATTCAATTAGTTTTGTAGAATGTGTTTGACTGTCATTTGATTCAAATAGCTTTTTTGAATGTGTTTGAATTTCATTTAGATCAATTGCTTTGTAGAATGCATTTCACTTTCATTTGATTTATATAGCTTTGTTTGAATGTGTTTGACTTTCATTTAAATTAAAAAGCTTTTTTTGAATGTGTTTGACTTTCATTTGATTTAAAAGGCTTTGTTTGAATGTGTTTGACTTTCATTTGATTCAATTAGCTTTGTAGAATGTATTTTACTTTTATTTGATTTAATTAGCTTTTTGAATTTATTTGACTCTCATTTGATTCAAATAGCTTTGTTTGAATGTGTTTGACTTTTATTTGATTCAATTAGCTTTGTAGAATGTATTTGACTTTGATTTTAATCAAATAACTTTCTTTGACTGTGTTTTGACTTTCATTTGATTCAATTTGCTTTGTAGAATGTATTTGACTTTTATTTTCTTCAAATTGCTTTGTTTGAATGTGTTTGACTTTCATTTGATTCAATTAGCTTTGTAGAATGTATTTGACATTCATTTAATTAAAATTTTGTTTAAATGTGTTTGACTTTCATTTGATTCAATTAGCTTTGTTTGAATGTGTTTGACTTTCATTTGATTCAATTAGCTTTGTAGAATGTATTTGACTTTCATTTGATTCAAATAGCTTTGTTTGAATGTGTTTGAATTTCATTTAATTCAATTTGCTTTGTAGAATGCATTTCACATTCATTTGATTTATATAGCTTTGTTTGAATGTGTTTGACTTTCATTTAAATTAAAAAGCTTTTTTTGAATTATTTGACTTTCTTTTGATTTAAAAGACTTTGTTTGAATGTGTTTGACTTTCATTTAATTAAAATAGCTTTGTTTGAATGTGTTTGACTTTCAATTGATTCTATTAGCTTTGTAGAATGTATTTGACTGTCATTTGATTCAAATTGCTTTTTTTTGAATGTGTTTGACTTTCATTTAATTCAAATAGCTTGTTTGAATGTGTTTTTCTTTCATTTGATTCAATTAGGTTTGTAGAATGTATTTGACTTTCATTTGATTAAAATAGCTTTGTTTGACTGTGTTTCACTTTCATTTGATTCAATTAGCTTTGTTTGAATGTGTTTGACTTTCATTTGATTCAAATAGCTTTGTAGAATGTATTTGACTTTCATTTGATTCAAATAGCTTTGTTTGAATGTGTTTGACTTTCAATTGATTCAATTAGCTTTGTAGAATGTGTTTGACTGTAATTTGATTCAAATAGCTTTGTTTGAATGTGTTTGAATTTCATTTAGATCAATTTGCTTTGTAGAATGCATTTCACTTTCATTTGATTTATATAGCTTTGTTTGAATGTGTTTGACTTTCATTTAAATTAAAAAGCTTTTTTTGAATGTGTTTGACTTTCATATGATTTAAAAGGCTTTGTTTGAATGTGTTTGACTTTCATTTGATTCAATTAGCTTTGTAGAATGTATTTTACTTTGATTTGATTTAATTATTTTGTTTGAATTTATTTGACTCTCATTTGATTCAAATAGCTTTGTTTGAATGTGTTTGACTTTCATTCGATTCAATTAGCTTTGTAGAATGTATTTGACTTTCATTTGATTCAAATAGCTTTGTTTGATGTGTTTGACTTTCAATAGATTCAATTACCTTTGTAGAATGTTTTTGACTGTTATTTGATTCAAATAGCTTTGTTTGAATGTGTTTGATTTTCATTTAGATCAATTTGCTTTGTAGAATGCATTTCACTTTCATTTGATTTATATAGCTTTGTTTGAACGTATTTGACTTGTCATTTGATTCAATTAGCTTTGTTTGAATTTGACTTTCATTTGAATCAATTAGCTTAGTAGAATGTATTTGACTTTCATTTGATTCAAATACCTTTGTTTGAATGTGTTTGAATTTCATTTAATTCAATTTGCTTTGTAGAATGCATTTCACATTCATTTGATTTATATAGCTTTGTTTGACTGTGTTTGACTTTCATTTAAATTAAAAAGCTTTTTTTGAATGTGTTTGACTTTCATTTGATTTAAAAGACTTTGTTTGAATGTGTTTGACTTTCATTTGATTCAATTAGCTTTGTAGAATGTATTTGACTTTGATTTTAATCAAATAACTTTCTTTGACTGTGTTTGACTTTCATTTGATTCAATTGCTTTGTAGAATGTATTTGACTTTCATTTTCTTCAAATTGCTTTGTTTGAATGTGTTTGACTTTCATTTGATTCAATTAGCTTTGTAGAATGTATTTGACATTCATTTAATTAAAATAGCTTTGTTTAAATGTGTTTGACTTTCATTTGATTCAATTAGCTTTGTTTGAATGTGTTTGACTTTCATTTGATTCAATTAGCTTTGTAGAATGTATTTGACTTTCATTTGATTCAAATAGCTTTGTTTGAATGTGTTTAACTTTCAATTGATTCAATTACCTTTGTAGAATGTGTTTGACTGTCATTTGATTCAAATAGCTTTGTTTGAATGTGTTTGACTTTCATTTGATTCAATTAGCTTTGTAGAATGTATTTGACATTCATTTAATTGAAATAGCTTTGTTTAAATGTTTTGACTTTCATTTGAGTCAATTAGCTTGGTTTGAATGTGTTTGACTTTCATTTGATTCAATTAGCTTTGTAGAATGTATTTGACTTTCATTTGATTCAAATAGCTTTGTTTAAATGTGTTTGACTTTCATTTGAGTCAATTAGCTTGGTTTGAATGTGTTTGACTTTCATTTGATTCAATTAGCTTGTAGAATGTATTTGACTTTCATTTGATTCAAATAGCTTTGTTTGAATGTGTTTGAATTTCATTTAATTCAATTTGCTTTGTTGAATGCATTTCACATTCATTTGATTTATATAGCTTTGTTTGAATGTGTTTGACTTTCATTTAAATTAAAAAGCTTTTTTTGAATTTATTTGACTTTCTTTTGATTTAAAAGACTTTGTTTGAATGTGTTTGACTTTCATTTAATTAAAATAGCTTTGTTTGAATGTGTTTGACTTTCAATTGATTCTATTAGCTTTGTAGAATGTATTTGACTGTCATTTGATTCAAATTGCTTTGTTTGAATGTGTTTGACTTTCATTTAATTCAAATAGCTTTGTTTGAATGTGTTTTTTCTTTCATTTGATTCAATTAGGTTTGTAGAATGTATTTGACTTTCATTTGATTAAAATAGCTTTGTTTGACTTTGTTTCACTTTCATTTGATTCAATTAGCTTTGTTTGAATGTGTTTGACTTTCATTTGATTCAAATAGCTTTGTAGAATGTATTTGACTTCATTTGATTCAAATAGCTTTGTTTGAATGTGTTTGACTTTCAATTGATTCAATTAGCTTTGTAGAATGTGTTTGACTGTAATTTGATTCAAATAGCTTTGTTTGAATGTGTTTTGAATTTCATTTAGATCAATTTGCTTTGTAGAATGCATTTCACTTTCATTTGATTTATATAGCTTTGTTTGAATGTGTTTGACTTTCATTTAAATTAAAAAGCTTTTTTGAATGTGTTTGACTTTCATATGATTTAAAAGGCTTTGTTTGAATGTGTTTGACTTTCATTTGATTCAATTAGCTTTGTAGAATGTATTTTACTTTGATTTGATTTAATTAGTTTTGTTTGAATTTATTTGACTCTCATTTGATTCAAATAGCTTTGTTTGAATGTGTTTGACTTTCATTCGATTCAATTAGCTTTGTAGAATGTATTTGACTTTCATTTGATTCAAATAGCTTTGTTTATGTGTTTGACTTTCAATAGATTCAATTACCTTTGTAGAATGTTTTGACTGTTATTTGATTCAATAGCTTTGTTTGAATGTGTTTGATTTTCATTTAGATCAATTTGCTTTGTAGAATGCATTTCACTTTCATTTGATTTATATAGCTTTGTTTGAACGTATTTGACTGTCATTTGATTCAAATAGCTTTGTTTGAATGTGTTTTGACTTTCATTTGAATCAATTAGCTTAGTAGAATGTATTTGACTTTCATTTGATTCAAATACCTTTGTTTGAATGTGTTTGAATTTCATTTAATTCAATTTGCTTTGTAGAATGCATTTCACATTCATTTGATTTATATAGCTTTGTTTGAATGTGTTTGACTTTCATTTAAATTAAAAAGCTTTTTTTGAATGTGTTTGACTTTCATTTGATTTAAAAGACTTTGTTTGAATGTGTTTGACTTTCATTTGATTCAATTAGCTTTGTAGAATGTGTTTTACTTTCATTTTATTTAATTAGCTTTGATTGAATTTATTTGACTCTCATTTGATTCAAACAGCTTTGTTTGAATGTGTTTGACTTTCATCTGATTCAATTAGCTTTGTAGATTGTATTTGACTTTCATTTGAATCAAATAACTTTGTTTGACTGTGTTTGACTTTTATTTGATTCAATTTGCTTTGTAGAATGTATTTGACTTTCATTTTCTTCAAATAGCTTTGTTTGAATGTGTTTGACTTTCATTTGATTCAATTAGCTTTGTAGAATGTATTTGACATTCATTTAATTAAAATAGCTTTGTTTGAATGTGTTTGACTTTCATTTGATTCAATTAGCTTTGTTTGAATGTGTTTGACTTTCATTTGATTCAATTAGCTTTGTAGAATGTATTTGACTTTCATTTGATTCAAATAGCTTTGTTTGAATGTGTTTGACTTTCAATTGATTCAATTAGCTTTGTAGAATGTGTTTGACTGTCATTTGATTCAAATAGCTTTGTTTGAATGTGTTTGAATTTCATTTAGATCAATTTGCTTTGTAGAATGCATTTCACTTTCATTTGATTTATATAGCTTTGTTTGAATGTGTTTGACTTTCATTTAAATGAAAAAGCTTTTTTTGAATGTGTTTGACTTTCATTTGATTTAAAAGGCTTTGTTTGAATGTGTTTGACTTTCATTTAATTCAAATAGCTTTGTAGAATGTATTTTACTATTATTTGATTTAGATAGCTTTGTTTGAATTTATTTGACTCTCCTTTGATTCAAATAGCTTTGTTTGAATGTGTTTGACTTTCATTTGATTCAATTAGCTTTGTAGAATGTATTTGACTTTCATTTGATTCAAATAGCTTTATTTGAATGTGTTTGACTTTCATTTGATTCAATTAGCTTTGTAGAATGTATTTGACTTTCATTTGATTCAAAATCTTTGTTTGAATGTGTTTGACTTTCATTTGATTCAATTTGCTTTGTTTGAATGTGTTTGACTCTAATTTAATTCAATTAGCTTTGTAGAATGTATTAGACTTTTATTTGATTTAGCTTTGTTTAATGTATTTGACTCTCATTTGATTCAAATAGCTTTGTTTGAATGTGTTTGACTTTCATTTGATTCAAATAGCTTTGTTTAAATGTGTTTTACTTTCATTTGATTCAATTAGCAAGAATGTATTTGACTTTCATTTGATTAAAATAGCTTTGTTTGAATTGTTTGACTTTCATTTGATTCAATTAGCTTTGTTGAATGTGTTTGACTTTCATTTGCTTTGAATGTATTTGACTCTCATTTGATTCAATTAGCTTTGTTTGAATGTGTTTTGACTTTCATTTGATTCTATTAGCTTTGTAGAATGTATTTGACTCTCATTTGATTCAAATAGCTTTGTTTGAATGCGTTTAACTTTCATTTGATTCATTAGCTTTGTAGAATACATTTAGCTTTCATTTAATTTAAACAACTTTGTTTGATGTGTTTGACTTTCATTTGACTCAAATAGCTTTATTTGATTGTGTTTGACTTTCATTTGATACAATTAGCTTTGTAGAACGTATTTGACTTTCATTTGATTCAATAGCTTTGTTTGAATGTGTTTGACTTTCATTTGATTCAATTAGCTTTGTTTGAATGTGTTTGACTTTCATTTGATTCAATTCGCTTTGTTGAATGTATTTTAACTTTCAGTTAATTCAATTAGCTTTGTTTGAATGTGTTTGACTTTCATTTGATTCAATTAGCTTTGTAGAATGTATTTGACTTTTATTTAATTTAATTAGCTTTGTTTGAATGTATTTGACTCTCATTTGATTCAAATAGCTTTGTTTGAATGTGTTTCACTTTCATTTGATTCAATTAGCTTTGTAGAATGCATTTCACTTTCATTTTATTCAAAATAGCTTTGTTTGAATGTGTTTGACTTTCATTTGATACAATTAGCTTTGTAGAACGTATTTGACTGTCATTTTGATTCAAATAGCTTTGTTTCAATGTGTTTGACTTTCATTTGATTCAATTAGCTTAGTAGAATGTATTTGACTTTCATTTGATTCAAATAGCTTTGTTTGAATGTGTTTGACTTTCATTTGATTCATTAGCTTTGTAGAATTATTTCACTTTCACTTGATTCGAAAGCTTTGTTTGAATGTGTTTGACTTTCATTAAATTCAATTAGCTTATTTTGAATGTGTTTGACTTTAATTTAATTAAATTAGCATTGTAGAATGTATTTGACTTCCATTTGATTCAATTAGCTTTGTTTGAATGTGTTTGACTTTTATATGATTTAATTAGCTTTGTAGAATGTATTGACTTTTATTTGATTTAATTAGCTTTGTTTTAAATGTGCTTGACTTTCATTTTATTCAATTAGCTTTGTAGAATGTGTTTGACTTTCATTTGAATCAAATAACTTTGTTTGACTGTGTTTGACTTTCATTTGATTCAATTTGCTTTGTAGAATGTATTTGACTTTATTTTCTTCAAATAGCTTTGTTTGAATGTGTTTGACTTTCAATTAGCTTTGTAGAATGTATTTGACATTCATGCTTTGTTTGAATCTTTCATTTGATTCAATTAGCTTTGTTTGAATGTGTTTGACTTTTAATGAGAGACATTTATGTCACTCTTAGGGGTAGTATTTAGGTCTTTTTCCTCTTATTTTTCTTAGGTTTTTCCACCTCATTATCCTCTTATGGCTTCTTTTTGTGTTGATGAAAAGTAATGCTTATTTTGATAATCTTTATGCATTATTTTATCATCCCCATGCTCTCGTGAACTTTGGTATCTTCTGCAGTTCCGTGACGGTCCTATGCACGGTGGGAGGCCCTTGCCAAGCATGGAAGCCATGGACAAAGGCAAGAGGAGCAAAAGGAAGGAGAGGAAGCAAGAAAAGGTAAGTGCAAGAGGAGGTGTGGCCGAACCTCTGAAAGGTCAGGTCGACCTTGGTGTGGTCAAACTTTTCAAAAGTTCGACCGAACCTCCAGGGTGCAGTGAAGGCAGTGTCAAACCTGTTTTCAGCAATTTTGCAGGAGAGGTCGAACCTCAAAAGTTCGACCAAACAAGGATCAGGGAGGTTCGACCGAACCTACACAGGGTTCGACCGAACCTACCCTGAGTCCGACCGAACTTACCCAGAGTTCGGTCGGACCTTTTCCCGATCTCAGCCAATTTTGTACGGACTATTTAAGGTCCTTTTGAGATCGTTTAAAAAAGAGGGGAGAAGGAGGACAGTAGCCTAGTTTTCAGAAACCTCTCTTAGTTTGAAACATTCCTTAGGATTAATTTAGCTTAGTTTTCATCAAATCAAATCATTGTATTAGTGAAATTCAAGAATTATTCTCAAAGTTGGGCAATTTGTATTCAACATTTGAAGCTTCAATTAGTAATTTCTCCAACCTTCTTCCTTTTTAATTTCATATTTCATTTGGTATTTGCATGTTATTTAAATCTTCTTAGTTCTTGGTAATTTGTTATTGGATGATAGTTATTTAATTGTTAACCACTTTTCCCCAATTATTGAAGTATTTAGAACCCTAATTCTTGATTGCATGTTGATAAACATGAGTTGTGAGTAGTTTTCTTGCTAGGGGTTGGGTGAAGCTCGACCTTTTGGGTTAACTACGTAAATGTGGGAGAAGCATTGATGTTTGTATTGCAATTAACTTGATTATATGAGATTGCTTGTTAGTTCCTCATGATAGGTTTAGCTACCCTTGACTAAGGAGCTTGATAGTATGATATGCCTAATTTGACATGGAAATGTAAATTGAGTACGTCATTACTTATTGTAATTTGATTATGTATCATCTATTGCTAAACTAATGAGGAATCTAAGTTTAGTAGTGTGAGTTGTTTTCTAATTGCATGAGGTTGATTTTACATATAGTCCTTGCTATATCTTGTCTATTTTACTCCCCGTTTGCCTATTTGCCTTGGTTGAGTGGATCTCATTCCCTAGTATCTTTAATTCATTGATTTAGAACCATAGTTTGTTTGTCTTCTTGACGAACCCCTATTCACCAATTGACTTCGAGTTAGCTTAAGTGTAAAGATCTTTTTGGCAATCATATCCTGTTCCTTGTGGACCGAACTCTTACTTGTCATTATGCTTGGTTTGTAAGGTGTTTGTTAATAAATGTGTTTGATTGAGTGTGGAATGTACTACCGTTCTAACGCCCATCACTTTCATTTGATTCAATTAGCTTTGTAGAATGTATTTGACTTTCATTTGATTCAAATACCTTTGTTTGAATGTGTTTGACTTTCAATTGATTCAATTAGCTTTGTAGAATGTGTTTGACTGTCATTTGATTCAAATAGCTTTGTTTGAATGTGTTTGAATTTCATTTAGATCAATTTGCTTTGTAGAATGCATTTCACTTTCATTTGATTTATATAGCTTTGTTTGAATGTGTTTGACTTTCATTTAAATTAAAAAGCTTTTTTTGAATGTGTTTGACTTTCATTTGATTTAAAAGGCTTTGTTTAAATGTGTTTGACTTTCATTTAATTCAATTAGCTTTGTAGAATGTATTTTACTGTTATTTGATTTAGATAGCTTTGTTTGAATTTATTTGACTCTCCTTTGATTCAAATAGCTTTGTTTGAATAAGTTTGACTTTCATTTGATTCAATTAGCTTTGCAGAATTTATTTGACTTTCATTTGATTCAAATAGTTTTATTTGAATGTGTTTGACTTTCATTTGATTCAATTAGCTTTGTTGAATGTATTTGACTTTCATTTGATTCAAAATCTTTGTTTGAATGTGTTTGACTTTCATTTGATTCAATTAGCTTTGTTTGAATGTGTTTGACTCTAATTTAATTCAATTAGCTTTGTAGAATGTATTAGACTTTTATTTGATTTAATTAGCTTTGTTTTAATGTATTTGACTCTCATTTGATTCAAATAGCTTTGTTTGAATGTGTTTGACTTTCATTTGATTCAAATAACTTTGTTTAAATGTGTTTTACTTTCATTTGATTCAATTAGCTTTGTAGAATGTATTTGACTTTCATTTGATTAAAATAGCTTTGTTTGAATGTGCTTGACTTTCATTTGATTCAATTAGCTTTGTTTGAATGTGTTTGACTTTCATTTGATTCAAATAGCTTTGTAGAATGTATTTGACTTTCATTTGATTAAAATAGCTTTGTTTGAATGTGCTTGACTTTCATTTGATTCAATTAGCTTTGTTTGAATGTGTTTGACTTTCATTTGATTCAATTAGCTTTGTAGAATGTATTTGACTTTCACTTGATTCAAATAGCTTTGTTTGAATGTGTTTGACTTTCAATTGATTCAATTAGCTTTGTAGAATGTGTTTGACTGTCATTTGATTCAAATAGCTTTGTTTGAATGTGTTTGAATTTCATTTAGATCAATTTGCTTTGTAGAATGCATTTCACTTTCATTTGATTTATATAGCTTTGTTTGTATGTGTTTAACTTTCATTTAAATTAAAAAGCTTTTTTTGTATGTGTTTGACTTTCATTTGATTTAAAAGGCTTTGTTTAAATGTGTTTGACTTCATTTAATTCAATTAGCTTTGTAGAATGTATTTTACTGTTATTTGATTTAGATAGCTTTGTTTGAATTTATTTGACTCTCCTTTGATTCAAATAGCTTTGTTTGAATAAGTTTGACTTTCATTTGATTCAATTAGCTTTGCAGAATGTATTTGACTTTCATTTGATTCAAATAGCTTTATTTGAATGTGTTTGACATTCATTTGATTCAATTAGCTTTGTTGAATGTATTTGACTTTCATTTGATTCAAAATCTTTGTTTGAATGTGTTTGAATTTCATTTGATTCAATTAGCTTTGTTTGAATGTGTTTGACTCTAATTTAATTCAATTAGCTTTGTAGAATGTATTAGACTTTTATTTGATTTAATTAGCTTTGTTTTAATGTATTTGACTCTCATTTGATTCAAATAGCTTTGTTTGAATATGTTTGACTTTCATTTGATTCAAATAACTTTGTTTAAATGTGTTTTACTTTCATTTGATTCAATTAGCTTTGTAGAATGTATTTGACTTTCTTTTGATTAAAATAGCTTTGTTTGAATGTGCTTGACTTTCATTTGATTCAATTAGCTTTGTTTGAATGTGTTTGACTTTCATTTGATTCAATTAGCTTTGTAGAATGTATTTGACTTTGATTTTAATCAAATAACTTTCTTTGACTGTGTTTGACTTTCATTTGATTCAATTTGCTTTGTAGAATGTATTTGACTTTCATTTTCTTCAAATAGCTTTGTTTGAATGTGTTTGACTTTCATTTGATTCAATTAGCTTTGTAGAATGTATTTGACATTCATTTAATTAAAATAGCTTTGTTTGAATGTGTTTGACTTTCATTTGATTCAATTAGCTTTGTTTGAATGTGTTTGACTTTCATTTGATTCAATTAGCTTTGTAGAATGTATTTGACTTTCATTTGATTCAAATAGCTTTGTTTGAATGTGTTTGACTTTCAATTGATTCAATTAGCTTTGTAGAATGTGTTTGACTGTCATTTGATTCAAATAGCTTTGTTTAAATGTGTTTGAATTTCATTTAGATCAATTTGCTTTGTAGAATGCATTTCACTTTCATTTGATTTATATAGCCTTGTTTGAATGTGTTTGACTTTCATTTAAATTAAAAAGCTTTTTTTGAATGTGTTTGACTTTCATTTGATTTAAAAGGCTTTGTTTGAATGTGTTTGACTTTCATTTGATTCAATTAGCTTTGTAGAATGTATTTTACTTTTATTTTATTTAATTAGCTTTGTTTGAATTTATTTGACTCTCATTTGATTCAAATAACTTTGTTTGAATGTGTTTGACTTTCATTTGATTCACTTAGCTTTGTAGAATGTATTTTACTTTCATTTGATTCAAATAGCTTTGTTTGAATGTGTTTGACTTTCAATTGATTCAATTAGCTTTGTAGAATGTGTTTGACAATCATTTGATTCAAATAGCTTTGTTTGAATGTGTTTTGAATTTCATTTAGATCAATTTGCTTTGTAGAATGCATTTCACTTTCATTTGATTTATATAGCTTTGTTTGAACGTATTTGACTGTCATTTGATTCAAATAGCTTTGTTTGAATGTGTTTGACTTTCATTTGATTCAATTAGCTTAGTAGAATGTATTTGACTTTCATTTTATTCAAATACCTTTGTTAGAATGTGTTTGAATTTCATTTAATTCAATTTGCTTTGTGGAATGCATTTCACATTCATTTGATTTATATAGCTTTGTTTGAATGTGTTTGACTTTCATTTAAATTAAAAAGCTTTTTTTGAATGTGTTTGACTTTCATTTGATTTAAAGACTTTGTTTGAATGTGTTTGACTTTCATTTGATTCAATTAGCTCTGTAGAATGTATTTTACTTTTATTTTATTTAATTAGCTTTGATTGAATTTATTTGACTCTCATTTGATTCAAACAGCTTTGTTTGAATGTGTTTGACTTTCATTTGATTCAATTAGCTTTGTAGAATGTATTTGACTTTCATTTGAATAACATAACTTTGTTTGACTGTGTTTGACTTTCATTTAATTCAATTTGCTTTGTAGAATGTATTTGACTTTCATTTTCTTCAAATAGCTTTGTTAGAATGTGTTTGACTTTCATTTGATTCAATTAGCTTTGTAGAATGTATTTGACATTCATTTAATTAAAATATCTTTGTTTGAATGTGTTTGACTTTCATTTGATTCAATTAGCTTTGTTTGAATGTGTTTGACTTTCATTTGATTCAATTAGCTTTGTAGAATGTATTTGACATTCATTTAATTAAAATAGCTTTGTTTGAATGTGTTTGACTTTCATTTGATTCAATTAGCTTTGTAGAATGTGTTTGACTGTCATTTGATTCAAATAGCTTTGTTTGAATGTGTTTGAATTTCATTTGATTCAAATAGCTTTGTTTGAATGTGTTTGACTTTCAATTGATTCAATTAGCTTTGTAGATTGTGTTTCACTGTCATTTGATTCAAATAGCTTTGTTTGAATGTGTTTGAATTTCATTTAGATCAATTTGCTTTGTAGAATGCATTTCACTTTCATTTGATTTATATAGCTTTGTTTGAATGTGTTTGACTTTCATTTAAATTAAAAAGCTTTTTTTGAATGTGTTTGACAATCATTTGATTTAAAAGGCTTTGTTTGAATGTGTTTGACTTTCATTTGATTCAATTAGCTTTGTAGAATGTGTTTGAATTTCATTTAGATCAATTTGCTTTGTAGAATGCATTTCACTTTCATTTGATTATATAGCTTTGTTTGAATGTGTTTGACTTTCATTTAAATTAAAAAGCTTTTTTGAATGTGTTTGACTTTCATTTGATTAAAAGGCTTTGTTTGAATGTGTTTGACTTTCATTTGATTCAATTAGCTTTGTAGAATGTATTTTAATGTTATTTGATTTAGATAGCTTTGTTTGAATTTATTTGACTCTCCTTTGATTCAAATAGCTTTGTTTAAATGTGTTTGACTTTCATTTGATTCAATTAGCTTTGTAGAATGTATTTGACTTTCATTTGATTCAAATAGCTTTATTTGAATGTGTTTGACATTCATTTGATTCAATTAGCTTTGTAGAATGTATTTAATATTCATTTGATTCAAAATCTTTGTTTGAATGTGTTTGACTTTCATTTGATTCAATTAGCTTTGTTTGAATGTGTTTGACTCTAATTTAATTCAATTAGCTTTGTAGAATGTATTAGACTTTTATTTGATTTAATTAGCTTTGTTTTAATGTATTTGACTCTCATTTGATTCAAATAGCTTTGTTTGAATGTGTTTGACTTTCATTTGATTCAAATAGCTTTGTTTGAAAGTGTTTTACTTTCATTTGATTCAATTAGCTTTGTAGAATGTATTTGACTTTCATTTGATTAAAATAGCTTTGTTTGAATGTGCTTGACTTTCATTTGATTCAATTAGCTTTGATTGAATGTGTTTGACTTTCATTTGATTCAATTAGCTTTGTTGAATGTATTTGACTCTCATTTGATTCAATTAGCTTTGTTTGTATGTGTTTGACTTTCATTTGATTCAATTAGCTTTGTAGAATGTATTTGTCTCTCATTTGATTCAAATAGCTTTGTTTGAATACGTTTAACTTTCATTTGATTCAATTAGCTTTGTAGAATACATTTCACTTTCATTTAATTTAAACAACTTTGTTTGAATGTGTTAGACTTTCATTTGACTCAAATAGCTTTATTTGATTGCGTTTGACTTTCATTTGATACAATTAGCTTTGTAGAACGTATTGGACTTTCATTTGATTCAAATAGCTTTGTTTGAATGTGTTTGACTTTCATTTGATTCAATTAGCTTTGTTTGAATGTGTTTGACTTTCATTTGATTCAATTCGCTTTGTTGAATGTATTTGACTTTCAGTAAATTCAATTAGCTTTGTTTAAATGTGTTTGACTTTTATTTGATTCAATTAGCTTTGTAGAATGTATTTGTCTTTTATTTGATTTAATTAGCTTTGTTTGAATGTATTTGACTCTCATTTGATTCAAATAGCTTTGTTTGAATGTGTTTCACTTTCATTTGATTCAATTAGCTTTGTAGAATGCATTTCACTTTCATTTTATTCAAATAGCTTTGTTTGAATGTGTTTGACTTTCATTTGATACAATTAGCTTTGTAGAACGTATTTGACTGTCATTTAATTCAAATAACTTTGTTTCAATGTGTTTGACTTTCATTTGATTCAATTAGCTTAGTAGAATGTATTTAACTTTCATTTGATTCAAATAGCTTTGTTTGAATGAGTTTGACTTTCATTTGATTCAATTAGCTTTGTAGAATGTATTTTACTTTCACTTGATTCGAAAGCTTTGTTTGAATGTAGTTGACTTTCATTAAATTCAATTAGCTTATTTTGAATGTGTTTGACTTTAATTCAATTCAATTAGCATTGTAGAATGTATTTGACTTCCATTTCATTCAATTAGCTTTGTTTGAATGTGTTTGACTTTTATATGATTCAATTAGCTTTGTAGAATGTATTTGACTTTTATTCGATTTAATTAGCTTTGTTTGAATTTGTTTGACTTTCATTTGATTCAATTAGCTTTGTAGAATGTATTTGACTTTCATTTGAATCAAATAACATTGTTTGACTGTGTTTGACTTTCATTTGATTCAATTTGCTTTGTAGAATGTATTTGACTTTCATTTGATTCAAATAGCTTTGTTTGAATGTGTTTAAATTTCATTTAGATTAATTTGCTTTGTAGAATGCATTTCACTTTCGTTTGATTTATATAGCTTTGTTTGAATGTGTTTGACTTTCATTTAAATTAAAAAGCTTTTTTTGAATGTGTTTGACATTCATTTGATTAAAATAGCTTTGTTTGAATATGTTTGACTTTCATTTGATTCAATTAGCTTTAATTGAATGTGTTTGACTTTCATTTGATTCAATTTGCTTTGTTGAATGTATTTGACTTTCATTTGATTCGAAAGCTTTGCTTGAATGTGTTTGACTTTCATTAAATTCAATTAGCTTATTTTGAATGTGTTTGACTTTAATTTAATTCAATTTGCTTTGTAGAATGTATTAGACTTTTTTTTTATTCAATTAGCTTTGTTTTAATGTATTTGACTCTCATTTGATTCAAATCGCTTTGTTTGAATGTGTTTGACTTTCATTTGATTCAAATAGCTTTGTTTGAATGTGTTTGACTTTCATTTGATTCAATTAGCTTCGTAGAATGTATTTGACTTTCATTTGATTAAAATAGCTTTGTTTGAATGTGTTTGACTTTTATTTGATTCAATTAGCTTTGTTGAATGAATTTGACTTTCATTTCATTCAATTAGCTTTGTATGAATGTGTTTGACTTTCATTTGATTCAAATAGCTTTGTTTGAATGTGTTTGACTTTCATTTGATTAAATTAGCTTTGTAGAATGCATTTGACTTTCATTTGATTTAATTAGCTTTGTTTTAATGTATTTGACTTTAATTTAATTCAATTTGCTTTGTAGAATGTATTTGACATTCATTTAATCACAATAGCTTTGTTTGAATGTGTTTGACTTTCATTTGATTCAATTAGCTTTGTAGAATGTATTTGACTTTCATTTGAATAAAATAACTTTGTTTGACTGTGTTTGACTTTCATTTAATTCAATTTGCTTTGTAGAATGTATTTGACTTTCATTTTCTTCAAATAGCTTTGTTAGAATGTGTTTGACTTTCATTTGATTCAATTAGCTTTGTAGAATGTATTTGACATTCATTTAATTAAAATATCTTTGTTTGAATGTGTTTGACTTTCATTTGATTCAATTAGCTTTGTTTGAATGTGTTTGACTTTCATTTGATTCAATTAGCTTTGTAGAATGTATTTGACATTCATTTAATTAAAATAGCTTTGTTTGAATGTGTTTGACTTTCATTTGATTCAATTAGCTTTGTAGAATGTGTTTGACTGTCATTTGATTCAAATAGCTTTGTTTGAATGTGTTTGAATTTCATTTGATTCAAATAGCTTTGTTTGAATGTGTTTGACTTTCAATTGATTCAATTAGCTTTGTAGATTGTGTTTGACTGTCATTTGATTCAAATAGCTTTGTTTGAATGTGTTTGAATTTCATTTAGATCAATTTGCTTTGTAGAATGCATTTCACTTTCATTTGATTTATATAGCTTTGTTTGAATGTGTTTGACTTTCATTTAAATTAAAAAGCTTTTTTTTGAATGTGTTTGACAATCATTTGATTTAAAAGGCTTTGTTTGAATGTGTTTGACTTTCATTTGATTCAATTAGCTTTGTAGAATGTGTTTGAATTTCATTTAGATCAATTTGCTTTGTAGAATGCATTTCACTTTCATTTGATTATATAGCTTTGTTTGAATGTGTTTGACTTTCATTTAAATTAAAAAGCTTTTTTGAATGTGTTTGACTTTCATTTGATTAAAAGGCTTTGTTTGAATGTGTTTGACTTTCATTTGATTCAATTAGCTTTGTAGAATGTATTTTAATGTTATTTGATTTAGATAGCTTTGTTTGAATTTATTTGACTCTCCTTTGATTCAAATAGCTTTGTTTAAATGTGTTTGACTTTCATTTGATTCAATTAGCTTTGTAGAATGTATTTGACTTTCATTTGATTCAAATAGCTTTATTTGAATGTGTTTGACATTCATTTGATTCAATTAGCTTTGTAGAATGTATTTAATATTCATTTGATTCAAAATCTTTGTTTGAATGTGTTTGACTTTCATTTGATTCAATTAGCTTTGTTTGAATGTGTTTGACTCTAATTTAATTCAATTAGCTTTGTAGAATGTATTAGACTTTTATTTGATTTAATTTGCTTTGTTTTAATGTATTTGACTCTCATTTGATTCAAATAGCTTTGTTTGAATGTGTTTGACTTTCATTTGATTCAAATAGCTTTGTTTGAAAGTGTTTTACTTTCATTTGATTCAATTAGCTTTGTAGAATGTATTTGACTTTCATTTGATTAAAATAGCTTTGTTTGAATGTGCTTGACTTTCATTTGATTCAATTAGCTTTGATTGAATGTGTTTGACTTTCATTTGATTCAATTAGCTTTGTTGAATGTATTTGACTCTCATTTGATTCAATTAGCTTTGTTTGTATGTGTTTGACTTTCATTTGATTCAATTAGCTTTGTAGAATGTATTTGTCTCTCATTTGATTCAAATAGCTTTGTTTGAATACGTTTAACTTTCATTTGATTCAATTAGCTTTGTAGAATACATTTCACTTTCATTTAATTTAAACAACTTTGTTTGAATGTGTTAGACTTTCATTTGACTCAAATAGCTTTATTTGATTGCGTTTGACTTTCATTTGATACAATTAGCTTTGTAGAACGTATTGGACTTTCATTTGATTCAAATAGCTTTGTTTGAATGTGTTTGACTTTCATTTGATTCAATTAGCTTTGTTTGAATGTGTTTGACTTTCATTTGATTCAATTCGCTTTGTTGAATGTATTTGACTTTCAGTAAATTCAATTAGCTTTGTTTAAATGTGTTTGACTTTTATTTGATTCAATTAGCTTTGTAGAATGTATTTGTCTTTTATTTGATTTAATTAGCTTTGTTTGAATGTATTTGACTCTCATTTGATTCAAATAGCTTTGTTTGAATGTGTTTCACTTTCATTTGATTCAATTAGCTTTGTAGAATGCATTTCACTTTCATTTTATTCAAATAGCTTTGTTTGAATGTGTTTGACTTTCATTTGATACAATTAGCTTTGTAGAACGTATTTGACTGTCATTTAATTCAAATAACTTTGTTTCAATGTGTTTGACTTTCATTTGATTCAATTAGCTTAGTAGAATGTATTTAACTTTCATTTGATTCAAATAGCTTTGTTTGAATGAGTTTGACTTTCATTTGATTCAATTAGCTTTGTAGAATGTATTTTACTTTCACTTGATTCGAAAGCTTTGTTTGAATGTAGTTGACTTTCATTAAATTCAATTAGCTTATTTTGAATGTGTTTGACTTTAATTCAATTCAATTAGCATTGTAGAATGTATTTGACTTCCATTTCATTCAATTAGCTTTGTTTGAATGTGTTTGACTTTTATATGATTCAATTAGCTTTGTAGAATGTATTTGACTTTTATTCGATTTAATTAGCTTTGTTTGAATTTGTTTGACTTTCATTTGATTCAATTAGCTTTGTAGAATGTATTTGACTTTCATTTGAATCAAATAACATTGTTTGACTGTGTTTGACTTTCATTTGATTCAATTTGCTTTGTAGAATGTATTTGACTTTCATTTTCTTCAAATAGCTTTGTTTGAATGTGTTTGACTTTCATTTGATTCAATTAGCTTTGTAGAATGTATTTGACATTCATTTAATTAAAATAGCTTTGTTTGAATGTGTTTGACTTTCATTTGATTCAATTAGCTTTGTTTGAATGTGTTTGACTTTCATTTGATTCAATTAGCTTTGTATAATGTATTTGACTTTCATTTGATTCAAATAGCTTTGTTTGAATGTGTTTGACTTTCAATTGATTCAATTAGCTTTGTAGAATGCATTTCACTTTCATTTGATTTATATAGCTTTGTTTGAATGTGTTTGACTTTCATTTAAATTAAAAAGCTTTTTTTGAATGTGTTTGACTTTCATTTGATTTAAAAGGCTTTGTTTGAATGTGTTTGACTTTCATTTGATTCAATTAGCTTTGTAGAATGTATTTTACTTTTATTTGATTAATTACCTTTGTTTGAATTTATTTGACTCTCCTTTGATTCAAATAGCTTTGTTTGAATGTGTTTGACTTTCATTTGATTCAATTAGCTTTGTAGAATGTATTTGACTTTCATTTGATTCATATAGCTTTATTTGAATGTGTTTGACTTTCATTTGATTCAATTAGCTTTGTAGAATGTATTTGACTTTCATTTGATTCAAAATCTTTGTTTGAATGTGTTTGACTTTCATTTGATTCAATTAGCTTTGTTTGAATGTTTGACTTTAATTTAATTCAATTAGCTTTGTAGAATGTATTAGACTTTTATTTGATTTAAATAGCTTTGTTTGAATGTGTTTGACTTTCATTTGATTCAAATAGCTTTGTTTGAATGTGTTTTACTTTCATTTGATTCAATTAGCTTTGTAGAATGTATTTGACTTTCATTTGATTAAAATAGCTTTGTTTGAATGTGCTTGACTTTCATTTGATTCTATTAGCTTTGTTTGAATGTGTTTGACTTTCATTTGATTCAATTATCTTTGTTGAATGTATTTGACTCTCATTTGATTCAATTAGCTTTGTTTGAATGTGTTTGACTTTCATTTGATTCAATTAGCTTTGTAGAATGTATTTGACTCTCATTTTATTCAAATAGCTTTGTTTGAATGCGTTTAACTTTCATTTAATTCAATTAGCTTTGTAGAATACATTTCACTTTCATTTAATTTAAACAACTTTGTTTGAATGTGTTTGACTTTCATTTGACTCAAATAGCTTTATTTGATTGCGTTTGACTTTCATCTGATACAATTAGCTTTGTAGTACGTATTTGACTTTCATTTGATTCAAATAGCTTTATTTGAATGTGTTTGACTTTCATTTGATTCAATTAGCTTTGTAGAATGTATTTGACTTTCATTTGAGTCAAATAACTTTGTTTGACTGTGTTTGACTTTCATTTGTTTCAATTTGCTTTGTAGAATGTATTTGACTTTCATTTTCTTCAAATAGCTTTGTTTGAATGTGTTTGACTTTCATTTGATTCAATTAGCTTTGTAGAATGTATTTGACATTCATTTAATTAAATAGCTTTGTTTGAATGTGTTTGACTTTCATTTGATTCAATTATCTTTGTTTGAATGTGTTTGACTTTAATTTAATTCAATTAGCTTTGTAGAATGTATTAGACTTTTATTTGATTTAATTAGCTTTGTTTGAATGTATTTGACTCTCATTTGATTCAAATAGCTTTGTTTGAATGTGTTTGACTTTCATTTGATTCAATTAGCTTTGTAGAATGTATTTGACTTTCATTTGATTCAATTAGCTTTGTAGAATGTAACTGACTTTCATTCGATTAAAATAGCTTTGTTTAAATGTGCTTGACTTTCATTTGATTCAATTAGCTTTGTTTGAATGTGTTTGACTTTAATTTAATTCAATTAGCTTTGTAGAATGAATTAGACTTTTATTAGATTTAATTAGCTTTGTTTTAATGTATTTGACTCTAAATTAATTCAAATAGCTTTGTTTGAATCTGTTTGACTTTCATTTGATCCAAATAGCTTTGTTTGAATGTGTTTGACTTTCATTTGATTCAATTAGCTTTGTAGAATGTAATTGACTTTCATTCGATTAAAATAGCTTTGTTTGAATGTGCTTGACTTTCATTTGATTCAATTAGCTTTGTTTGAATGTGTTTGACTTTCATTTGATTCAATTCGCTTTGTAGAATGTATTTGACTCTCATTTTATTCAAATAGCTTTGTTTGAATGCGTTTAACTTTCATTTGATTCAATTAGTTTTGTAGAATACATTTCACTTTCATTTAATTTAAACAACTTTGTTTGAATGTGTTTGACTTTCATTTGACTCAAATAGCTTTATTTGATTGCGTTTGACTTTCATTTGATACAATTAGGTTTGTAGAACGTATTTGACTTTCATTTGATTCAAATAGCTTTATTTGAATGTGTTTGACTTTCATTTGATTCAATTAGCTTTGTAGAATGTATTTGACTTTCATTTGAGTCAAATAACTTTGTTTGACTGTGTTTGACTTTCATTTTCTTCAATTAGCTTTGTTTGAATGTGTTTGACTTTCATTTGATTCAATTAGCTTTGTAAAATGTATTTGACTTTCATTTGATTCAAATAGCTTTGTTTGAATGTGTTTGACTTTCAATTGATTCTATTAGCTTTGTAGAATGTATTTGACTGTCATTTGATTCAAATAGCTTTGTTTGAACGTGTTTTACTTTCGTTTGATTCAATTAGGTTTGTAGAATGTATTTGACTTTCATTTGATTAAAGTAGCTTTGTTTGACTGTGCTTCAGTTTCATTTGATTCAATTAGCTTTGTTTGAATGTGTTTGACTTTCATTTGATTCAATTAGCTTTGTTGAATGTGTTTGACTCTCATTTGATTTAATTAGCTTTGTTTGAATGTGTTTGACTTTCATTTGATTTAATTAGCTTTGTAGAATGTATTTGACTCTCATTTGATTCAAATAGCTTTGTTTGAATGCGTTTCACTTTCATTTGATTCAATTAGCTTTGTAGAATATATTTCACTTTCATTTAATTTAAACAACTTTGTTTGAATGTGTTTGACTTTCATTTGACTCAAATAGCTTTATTTGATTGCGTTTGACTTTCATTTGATACAATTAGCTTTGTAGAACGTATTTGACTTTCATTTGATTCAAATAGCTTTATTTGAATATGTTTGACTTTCATTTGATTCAATTAGCTTTGTAGAATGTATTTGACTTTTATTTGAGTCAAATAACTTTGTTTGACTGTGTTTGAATTTCATTTAATTCAATTTGCTTTGTAGAATGCTTTTCACTTTCATTTGATTTATATAGCTTTGTTTGAATGTGTTTGTCTTTTATTTAAATTAAAAAGCTTTTTTTGAATGTGTTTGACTTTCATTTGATTTAAAAGGCTTTGTTTGAATGTGTTTGACTTTCATTTGATGCTATTAGCTTTGTAGAATGTATTTTACTTTTTTTTTAATTAATTAGCTTTGTTTGAATTTATTTGACTCTCATTTGATTCAAATAGCTTTGTTTGAATGTGTTTGACTTTCATTTGATTCAATTAGCTTTGTAGAATGTATTTGACTTTCATTTGACTCAAATAGCTTTATTTGAATGTGTTTGACTTTCATTTGATTCAATTAGCTTTGTAGAATGTTATTGACTTTCATTTAATACGAAATCTTTGTTTGAATGTGTTTGACTTTCATTTGATTCAATTAGCTTTGTTTGAATGTGTTTGACTTTCATTTGATTCAATTAGCTTTGTAGAATGTATTTGACTTTTATTTGATTTAATTAGCTTTGTTTGAATGTATTTGACCCTCATTTGATTCAAATAGCTTTGTTTGAATGTGTTTCACTTTCATTTGATTCAATTAGCTTTGTAGAATGCATTTCACTTTCATTTTATTCAAATAGCTTTGTTTGAATGTGTTTGACTTTCATTTGATTCAAATAACTTTGTTTGACTGTGTTTGACTTTCATTTGTTTCAATTTGCTTTGTAGAATGTATTTGACTTTCATTTTCTTTAAATAGCTTTGTTTGAATGTGTTTGACTTTCATTTGATTCAATTAGCTTTGTAGAATGTATTTGACATTCATTTAATTAAAATAGCTTTGTTTGAATGTGTTTGACTTTCATTTGATTCAATTATCTTTGTTTGATTGTGTTTTACTTTAATTTAATTCAATTAGCTTTGTAGAATGAATTAGACTTTTATTTGATTTAATTAGCTTTGTTTTAATGTATTTGACTCTCATTTGATTCAAATAGCTTTGTTTGAATCTGTTTGACTTTCATTTGATTCAAATAGCTTTGTTTGAAGTGTTTGACTTTCATTTGATTCAATTAGCTTTGTAGAATGTAATTGACTTTTATTCGATTAAAATAGCTTTGTTTGAATGTGCTTGACTTTCATTTGATTCAATTAGCTTTGTTTGAATGTGTTTGACTTTCATTTGATTCAATTAGCTTTGTTGAATGTATTTGACTTTCATTTGATTCAATTAGCTTTGTTTGAATGTGTTTGTCTTTCATTTGATTCAATTAACTTTGTAGAATGTATTTGACTTTTATTTGATTTAATTAGCTTTGTTTGAATGTATTTGACTCTCATTTGATTCAAATAGATTTGTTTGAATGTGTTTCACTTTTATTTGATTCAATTAGCTTTGTAGAACGTATTTGACTTTCATTTGATTCAATTAGCTTTGTTTGAATGTGTTTGACTTTCATTTGATTCAATTAGCTTTGTAGAATGTATTTGACTCTCATTTGATTCAAATAGCTTTGTTTGAATGCGTTTAACTTTCATTTGATTCAATTAGTTTTGTAGAATACATTTCACTTTCATTTAATTTAAACAACTTTGTTTGAATGTGTTTGACTTTCATTTGACTCAAATAGCTTTATTTGATTGCGTTTGACTTTCATTTGATACAATTAGCTTTGTAGAACGTATTTGACTTTCATTTGATTCAAATAGCTTTATTTGAATGTGTTTGACTTTCATTTGATTCAATTAGCTTTGTAGAATGTATTTGACTTTCATTTGAGTCAAATAACTTTGTTTGACTGTGTTTGACTTTCATTTTCTTCAATTAGCTTTGTTTGAATGTGTTTGACTTTCATTTGATTCAATTAGCTTTGTAAAATGTATTTGACTTTCATTTGATTCAAATAGCTTTGTTTGAATGTGTTTGACTTTCAATTGATTCTATTAGCTTTGTAGAATGTATTTGACTGTCATTTGATTCAAATAGCTTTGTTTGAATGTGTTTGACTTTCATTTGATTCAAATAGCTTTGTTTGAATGTGTTTTACTTTCATTTGATTCAATTAGGTTTGTAGAATGTATTTGACTTTCATTTGATTAAAATAGCTTTGTTTGACTGTGCTTCACTTTCATTTGATTCAATTAGCTTTGTTTGAATGTGTTTGACTTTCATTTGATTCAATTAGCTTTGTTGAATGTATTTGACTCTCATTTGATTTAATTAGCTTTGTTTGAATGTGTTTGACTTTCATTTGATTCAATTAGCTTTGTAGAATTTATTTGACTCTCATTTGATTCAAATAGCTTTGTTTGAATGCGTTTCACTTTCATTTGATTCAATTAGCTTTGTAGAATACATTTCACTTTCATTTAATTTAAACAACTTTGTTTGAATGTGTTTGACTTTCATTTGACTCAAATAACTTTATTTGATTGCGTTTGACTTTCATTTGATACAATTAGCTTTGCAGAACGTATTTGACTTTCATTTGATTCAAATAGCTTTATTTGAATGTGTTTGACTTTCATTTGATTCAATTAGCTTTGTAGAATGTATTTGACTTTCATTTGAGTCAAATAACTTTGTTTGACTGTGTTTGAATTTCATTTAATTCAATTTGCTTTGTAGAATGCTTTTCACTTTCATTTGATTTATATAGCTTTGTTTGAATGTGTTTGACTTTTATTTAAATTAAAAAGTTTTTTTTGAATGTGTTTGACTTTCATTTGATTTAAAAGGCTTTGTTTTAATGTGTTTGACTTTCATTTGATGCAATTAGCTTTGTAGAATGTATTTTACTTTTTTTTTAATTTAATTAGCTTTGTTTGAATTTATTTGACTCTCATTTGATTCAAATAGCTTTGTATGAATGTGTTTGACTTTCATTTGATTCAATTAGCTTTGTAGAATGTATTTGACTTTCATTTGATTCAAATAGCTTTATTTGAATGTGTTTGACTTTCATTTGATTCAATTAGCTTTGTAGAATGTATTTGACTTTTATTTGATTTAATTAGCTTTGTTTGAATGTATTTGACCCTCATTTGATTCAAATAGCTTTGTTTGAATGTGTTTCACTTTCATTTGATTCAATTAGCTTTGTAGAATGCATTTCACTTTCATTTTATTCAAATAGCTTTGTTTGAATGTTTTTGACTTTCATTTGATTCAAATAACTTTGTTTGACTGTGTTTGACTTTCATTTGTTTCAATTTGCTTTGTAGAATGTATTTGACTTTCATTTTCTTTAAATAGCTTTGTTTGAATGTGTTTGACTTTCATTTGATTCAATTAGCTTTGTAGAATGTATTTGACATTCATTTAATTAAAATAGCTTTGTTTGAATGTGTTTGACTTTCATTTGATTCAATTATCTTTGTTTGAATGTGTTTGACTTTCATTTGATTCAATTAGCTTTGTAGAATGTATTTGACTTTCATTTGATTCAATTAGCTTTGTAGAATGTAATTGACTTTCATTCGATTAAAATAGCTTTGTTTAAATGTGCTTGACTTTCATTTGATTCAATTAGCTTTGTTTGAATGTGTTTGACTTTCATTTGATTCAATTAGCTTTGTTTGAATGTGTTTGACTTTAATTTAATTCAATTAGCTTTGTAGAATGAATTAGACTTTTATTTGATTTAATTAGCTTTGTTTTAATGTATTTGACTCTCATTTGATTCAAATAGCTTTGTTTGAATCTGTTTGACTTTCATTTGATTCAAATAGCTTTGTTTGAATGTGTTTGACTTTCATTTGATTCAATTAGCTTTGTAGAATGTAATTGACTTTCATTCGATTAAAATAGCTTTGTTTGAATGTGCTTGACTTTCATTTAATTCAATTAGCTTTGTTTGAATGTGTTTGACTTTCATTTGATTCAATTAGCTTTGTTGAATGTATTTGACTTTCATTTGATTCAATTAGCTTTGTTTGAATGTGTTTGACTTTCATTTGATTCAATTCGTTTTGTAGAATGTATTTGACTCTCATTTTATTCAAATAGCTTTGTTTGAATGCGTTTAACTTTCATTTGATTCAATTAGTTTTGTAGAATACATTTCACTTTCATTTAATTTAAACAACTTTGTTTGAATGTGTTTGACTTTCATTTGACTCAAATAGCTTTATTTGATTGCGTTTGACTTTCATTTGATACAATTAGCTTTGTAGAACGTATTTGACTTTCATTTGATTCAAATAGCTTTATTTGAATGTGTTTGACTTTCATTTGATTCAATTAGCTTTGTAGAATGTATTTGACTTTCATTTGAGTCAAATAACTTTGTTTGACTGTGTTTGACTTTCATTTTCTTCAATTAGCTTTGTTTGAATGTGTTTGACTTTCATTTGATTCAATTAGCTTTGTAAAATGTATTTGACTTTCATTTGATTCAAATAGCTTTGTTTGAATGTGTTTGACTTTCAATTGATTCTATTAGCTTTGTAGAATGTATTTGACTGTCATTTGATTCAAATAGCTTTGTTTGAATGTGTTTGACTTTCATTTGATTCAAATAGCTTTGTTTGAATGTGTTTTACTTTCATTTGATTCAATTAGGTTTGTAGAATGTATTTGACTTTCATTTGATTAAAATAGCTTTGTTTGACTGTGCTTCACTTTCATTTGATTCAATTAGCTTTGTTTGAATGTGTTTGACTTTCATTTGATTCAATTAGCTTTGTTGAATGTATTTGACTCTCATTTGATTTAATTAGCTTTGTTTGAATGTGTTTGACTTTCATTTGATTCAATTAGCTTTGTAGAATTTATTTGACTCTCATTTGATTCAAATAGCTTTGTTTGAATGCGTTTCACTTTCATTTGATTCAATTAGCTTTGTAGAATACATTTCACTTTCATTTAATTTAAACAACTTTGTTTGAATGTGTTTGACTTTCATTTGACTCAAATAACTTTATTTGATTGCGTTTGACTTTCATTTGATACAATTAGCTTTGCAGAACGTATTTGACTTTCATTTGATTCAAATAGCTTTATTTGAATGTGTTTTGACTTTCATTTGATTCAATTAGCTTTGTAGAATGTATTTGACTTTCATTTGAGTCAAATAACTTTGTTTGACTGTGTTTGAATTTCATTTAATTCAATTTGCTTTGTAGAATGCTTTTCACTTTCATTTGATTTATATAGCTTTGTTTGAATGTGTTTGACTTTTATTTAAATTAAAAAGTTTTTTTTGAATGTGTTTGACTTTCATTTGATTTAAAAGGCTTTGTTTTAATGTGTTTGACTTTCATTTGATGCAATTAGCTTTGTAGAATGTATTTTACTTTTTTTTTAATTTAATTAGCTTTGTTTGAATTTATTTGACTCTCATTTGATTCAAATAGCTTTGTATGAATGTGTTTGACTTTCATTTGATTCAATTAGCTTTGTAGAATGTATTTGACTTTCATTTGATTCAAATAGCTTTATTTGAATGTGTTTGACTTTCATTTGATTCAATTAGCTTTGTAGAATGTATTTGACTTTTATTTGATTTAATTAGCTTTGTTTGAATGTATTTGACCCTCATTTGATTCAAATAGCTTTGTTTGAATGTGTTTCACTTTCATTTGATTCAATTAGCTTTGTAGAATGCATTTCACTTTCATTTTATTCAAATAGCTTTGTTTGAATGTTTTTGACTTTCATTTGATTCAAATAACTTTGTTTGACTGTGTTTGACTTTCATTTGTTTCAATTTGCTTTGTAGAATGTATTTGACTTTCATTTTCTTTAAATAGCTTTGTTTGAATGTGTTTGACTTTCATTTGATTCAATTAGCTTTGTAGAATGTATTTGACATTCATTTAATTAAAATAGCTTTGTTTGAATGTGTTTGACTTTCATTTGATTCAATTATCTTTGTTTGAATGTGTTTGACTTTCATTTGATTCAATTAGCTTTGTAGAATGTATTTGACTTTCATTTGATTCAATTAGCTTTGTAGAATGTAATTGACTTTCATTCGATTAAAATAGCTTTGTTTAAATGTGCTTGACTTTCATTTGATTCAATTAGCTTTGTTTGAATGTGTTTGACTTTCATTTGATTCAATTAGCTTTGTTTGAATGTGTTTGACTTTAATTTAATTCAATTAGCTTTGTAGAATGAATTAGACTTTTATTTGATTTAATTAGCTTTGTTTTAATGTATTTGACTCTCATTTGATTCAAATAGCTTTGTTTGAATCTGTTTGACTTTCATTTGATTCAAATAGCTTTGTTTGAATGTGTTTGACTTTCATTTGATTCAATTAGCTTTGTAGAATGTAATTGACTTTCATTCGATTAAAATAGCTTTGTTTGAATGTGCTTGACTTTCATTTAATTCAATTAGCTTTGTTTGAATGTGTTTGACTTTCATTTGATTCAATTAGCTTTGTTGAATGTATTTGACTTTCATTTGATTCAATTAGCTTTGTTTGAATGTGTTTGACTTTCATTTGATTCAATTCGTTTTGTAGAATGTATTTGACTCTCATTTTATTCAAATAGCTTTGTTTGAATGCGTTTAACTTTCATTTGATTCAATTAGTTTTGTAGAATACATTTCACTTTCATTTAATTTAAACAACTTTGTTTGAATGTGTTTGACTTTCATTTGACTCAAATAGCTTTGTTTGATTGCGTTTGACTTTCATTTGATACAATTAGCTTTGTAGAACGTATTTGACTTTCATTTGATTCAAATAGCTTTATTTGAATGTGTTTGACTTTCATTTGATTCAATTAGCTTTGTAGAATGTATTTGACTTTCATTTGAGTCAAATAACTTTGTTTGACTGTGTTTGACTTTCATTTTCATCAATTAGCTTTGTTTGAATGTGTTTGACTTTCAATTGATTCTATTAGCTTTGTAGAATGTATTTGACTGTCATTTGATTCAAATAGCTTTGTTTGAATGTGTTTGACTTTCATTTAATTCAAATAGCTTTGTTTGAATGTGTTTTACTTTCATTTGATTCAATTAGGTTTGTAGAATGTATTTTACTTTCATTTGATTAAAATAGCTTTGTTTAACTGTGCTTCACTTTCATTTGATTCAATTAGCTTTGTTTGAATGTGTTTGACTTTCATTTGATTCAATTAGCTTTGTTGAATGTATTTGACTCTCATTTCATTCAATTAGCTTTGTTTGAATGTGTTTGACTTTCATTTGATTCAATTAGCTTTGTAGAATGTATTTGACTCTCATTTGATTCAAATAGCTTTGTTTAAATGCGTTTCACTTTCATTTGATTCAATTAGCTTTGTAGAATACATTTCACTTTCATTTAATTTAAACAACTTTGTTTGAATGTGTTTGACTTTCATTTGACTCAAATAGCTTTATTTGATTGCGTTTGACTTTCATTTGATATAATTAGCTTTGTAGAACGTATTTGACTTTCGTTTGATTCAAATAGCTTTATTTGAATGTGTTTGACTTTCTTTTGATTCAATTAGCTTTGTAGAATGTATTTGACTTTCATTTGAGTCAAATAACTTTGTTTGACTGTGTTTGACTTTCATTTTCTTCAATTAGCTTTGTTTGAATGTGTTTGACTTTCATTTGATTCAATTAGCTTTGTAGAATGTATTTGACTATCATTTGATTCAAATAGCTTTGTTTGAATGTGTTTGACTTTCATTTGATTCAAATAGCTTCGTTTGAATGTGTTTTACTTTCATTTGATTCAATTAGGTTTGTAGAATGTATTTGACTTTCATTTGATTAAAAATAGCTTTGTTTGACTGTGCTTGACTTTCATTTGATTCAATTAGCTTTGTTTGAATGTGTTTGACTTTCATTTGATTCAATTAGCTTTGTTGAATGTATTTGACTCTCATTTGATTCAATTAGCTTTGTTTGAATGTGTTTGACTTTCATTTGATTCAATTAGCTTTGTAGAATGTATTTGACTCTCATTTGATTCAAATAGCTTTGTTTAAATGCGTTTCACTTTCATTTGATTCAATTAGCTTTGTAGAATACATTTCACTTTCATTTAATTTAAACAACTTTGTTTGAATGTGTTTGACTTTCATTTGACTCAAATAGCTTTATTTGATTGCGTTTGACTTTCATTTGATATAATTAGCTTTGTAGAACGTATTTGACTTTCATTTGATTCAAATAGCTTTATTTGAATGTGTTTGACTTTCATTTGATTCAATTAGCTTTGTAGAATGTATTTGACTTTCATTTGAGTCAAATAACTTTGTTTGATTGTGTTTGACTTTCATTTTCTTCAATTAGCTTTGTTTGAATGTGTTTGACTTTCATTTGATTCAATTAGCTTTGTAAAATGTATTTGACTTTCATTTGATTCAAATAGCTTTGTTTGAATGTGTTTGACTTTCAATTGATTCTATTAGCTTTGTAGAATGTATTTGATTGTCATTTGATTCAAATAGCTTTGTAGAATGCTTTTCACTTTCATTTGATTTATATAGCTTTATTTGAATGTGTTTGACTTTTATTTAAATTAAAAAGCTTTTTTTGAATGTGTTTGACTTTCATTTGATGCAATTAGCTTTGTAGAATGTATTTTACTTTTTTTTGATTTAATTAGCTTTGTTTGAATTTATTTGACTCTTATTTGATTCAAATAGCTTTGTTCGAATGTGTTTGACTTTCATTTGATTCAATTAGCTTTGTAGAATGTATTTGACTTTCATTTGATTCAAATAGCTTTATTTGAATGTGTTTGACTTTCATTTGATTCAATTAGCTTTGTAGAATGTTATTGACTTTCATTTAATACGAAATCTTTGTTTGAATGTGTTTCACTTTCATTTGATTCAATTAGCTTTGTTTGAATGTGTTTGACTTTCATTTGATTCAATTAGCTTTGTAGAATGTATTTGACTTTTATTTGATTTAATTAGCTTTGTTTGAATGTATTTGACCCTCATTTGATTCAAATAGCTTTGTTTGAATGTGTTTCACTTTCATTTGATTCAATTAGCTTTGTAGAATGCATTTCACTTTCGTTTTATTCAAATAGCTTTGTTTGAATGTGTTTGACTTTCATTTGATACAATTAGCTTTGTAGAATGTATTTGACTGTCATTTGATTCAAATAGCTTTATTTCAATGTGTTTGACTTTCATTTGATTCAATTAGCTTAGTAGAGTGTATTTGACTTTCATTTGATTCAAATAGCTTTGTTTGAATGTGTTTGACTTTCATTTGATTCAATTAGCTTTGTAGAATGTATTTGACTTTCACTTCATTCGAAAGCTTTGTTTGAATGTGTTTGACTTTCATTAAATTCAATTAGCTGATTTTGAATGTGTTTGACTTTAATTTAATTCAATTAGCTTTGTAGAATGTACTTGACTTCCATTAGATTCAATTAGCTTTGTTTGAATGTGTTTGACTTTTATATGATTCAATTAGCTTAGTAGAACGTATTTGACTTTCATTTGATTCAATTAGCTTTGTTTGAATGTGTTTGACTTTTATATGATTCAATTAGCTTTGTAGAATGTATTTGACTTTTATTTGATTTAATTAGCTTTGTTTGAATGTGTTTGACTTTCATTTGATTCAATTAGCTTTGTAGAATGTATTTGACATTCATTTAATTAAAGTAGCTTTGTTTGAATGTGTTTGACTTTTATTTGATTCAATTAGCTTTGTTTGAATGTGTTTGACTTTCATTTGATTCAATTAGCTTTGTAGAATGTATTTGACTGTCATTTGATTCAAATAGCTTTGTTTAAATGTGTTTGAATTTCATTTAATTCAATTTGCTTTGTAGAATGCTTTTCACTTTCATTTGATTTATATAGCTTTGTTTGAATGTGTTTGACTTTCATTTAAATTAAAAAGCTTTTTTTGAATGTGTTTGACTTTCATTTGATTTAAAAGGCTTTGTTTGAATGTGTTTGACTTTCAATTGATGCAATTAGCTATGTAGAATGTATTTTACTTTTATTTGATTTAATTAGCGTTGTTTGAATTTATTTGACTCTCATTTGATTCAAATAGCTTTGTTTGAATGTGTTTGACTTTCATTTGATTCAATTAGCTTTGTAGAATGTATTTGACTTTCATTTAATTCAAATAGCTTTATTTGAATGTGTTTGACTTTCATTTGATTCAATTAGCTTTGTAGAATGTTATTGACTTTCATTTAATACGAAATCTTTGTTTGAATGTGTTTCACTTTCATTTGATTCAATTAGCTTTGTTTGAATGTGTTTGACTTTCATTTGATTCAATTAGCTTTGTAGAATGTATTTGACTTTTATTTGATTTAATTAGCTTTGTTTGAATGTATTTGACCCTCATTTGATTCAAATAGCTTTGTTTGAATGTGTTTCACTTTCATTTGATTCAATTAGCTTTGTAGAATGCATTTCACTTTCGTTTTATTCAAATAGCTTTGTTTGAATGTGTTTGACTTTCATTTGATACAATTAGCTTTGTAGAATGTATTTGACTGTCATTTGATTAAAATAGCTTTATTTCAATGTGTTTGACTTTCATTTGATTCAATTAGCTTAGTAGAGTGTATTTGACTTTCATTTGATTCAAATAGCTTTGTTTGAATGTGTTTGAATTTTATTTGATTCAATTAGCTTTGTAGAATGTATTTGACTTTCACTTCATTCGAAAGCTTTGTTTGAATGTGTTTGACTTTCATTAAATTCAATTAGCTGATTTTGAATGTGTTTGACTTTAATTTAATTCAATTAGCTTTGTAGAATGTACTTGACTTCCATTAGATTCAATTAGCTTTGTTTGAATGTGTTTGACTTTTATATGATTCAATTAGCTTAGTAGAACGTATTTGACTTTCATTTGATTCAATTAGCATTGTTTGAATGTGTTTGACTTTTATATGATTCAATTAGCTTTGTAGAATGTATTTGACTTTTATTTGATTTAATTAGCTTTGTTTGAATGTGTTTGACTTTCATTTGATTCAATTAGCTTTGTAGAATGTATTTGACATTCATTTAATTAAAGTAGCTTTGTTTGAATGTGTTTGACTTTTATTTGATTCAATTAGCTTTGTTTGAATGTGTTTGACTTTCATTTGATTCAATTAGCTTTGTAGAATGTATTTGACTGTCATTTGATTCAAATAGCTTTGTTTAAATGTGTTTGAATTTCATTTAATTCAATTTGCTTTGTAGAATGCTTTTCACTTTCATTTGATTTATATAGCTTTGTTTTAATGTGTTTGACTTTCATTTAAATTAAAAAGCTTTTTTTGAATGTGTTTGACTTTCATTTGATTTAAAAGGCTTTGTTTGAATGTGTTTGACTTTCAATTGATGCAATTAGCTTTGTAGAATGTATTTTACTTTTATTTGATTTAATTAGCTTTGTTTGAATTTATTTGACTCTCATTTGATTCAAATAGCTTTGTTTGAATGTGTTTGACTTTCATTTGATTCAATTAGCTTTGTAGAATGTATTTGACTTTCATTTGATTCAAATAGCTTTGTTTGAATGTGTTTGACTTTCAATTGATTCTATTAGCTTTGTAGAATGTATTTGATTGTCATTTGATTCAAATAGCTTTGTAGAATGCTTTTCACTTTCATTTGATTTATATAGCTTTATTTGAATGTGTTTGACTTTTATTTAAATTAAAAAGCTTTTTTTGAATGTGTTTGACTTTCATTTGATGCAATTAGCTTTGTAGAATGTATTTTACTTTTTTTTGATTTAATTAGCTTTGTTTGAATTTATTTGACTCTTATTTGATTCAAATAGCTTTGTTCGAATGTGTTTGACTTTCATTTGATTCAATTAGCTTTGTAGAATGTATTTGACTTTCATTTGATTCAAATAGCTTTATTTGAATGTGTTTGACTTTCATTTGATTCAATTAGCTTTGTAGAATGTTATTGACTTTCATTTAATACGAAATCTTTGTTTGAATGTGTTTCACTTTCATTTGATTCAATTAGCTTTGTTTGAATGTGTTTGACTTTCATTTGATTCAATTAGCTTTGTAGAATGTATTTGACTTTTATTTGATTTAATTAGCTTTGTTTGAATGTATTTGACCCTCATTTGATTCAAATAGCTTTGTTTGAATGTGTTTCACTTTCATTTGATTCAATTAGCTTTGTAGAATGCATTTCACTTTCGTTTTATTCAAATAGCTTTGTTTGAATGTGTTTGACTTTCATTTGATACAATTAGCTTTGTAGAATGTATTTGACTGTCATTTGATTCAAATAGCTTTATTTCAATGTGTTTGACTTTCATTTGATTCAATTAGCTTAGTAGAGTGTATTTGACTTTCATTTGATTCAAATAGCTTTGTTTGAATGTGTTTGACTTTCATTTGATTCAATTAGCTTTGTAGAATGTATTTGACTTTCACTTCATTCGAAAGCTTTGTTTGAATGTGTTTGACTTTCATTAAATTCAATTAGCTGATTTTGAATGTGTTTGACTTTAATTTAATTCAATTAGCTTTGTAGAATGTACTTGACTTCCATTAGATTCAATTAGCTTTGTTTGAATGTGTTTGACTTTTATATGATTCAATTAGCTTAGTAGAACGTATTTGACTTTCATTTGATTCAATTAGCTTTGTTTGAATGTGTTTGACTTTTATATGATTCAATTAGCTTTGTAGAATGTATTTGACTTTTATTTGATTTAATTAGCTTTGTTTTGAATGTGTTTGACTTTCATTTGATTCAATTAGCTTTGTAGAATGTATTTGACATTCATTTAATTAAAGTAGCTTTGTTTGAATGTGTTTAACTTTTATTTGATTCAATTAGCTTTGTTTGAATGTGTTTGACTTTCATTTGATTCAATTAGCTTTGTAGAATGTATTTGACTGTCATTTGATTCAAATAGCTTTGTTTAAATGTGTTTGAATTTCATTTAATTCAATTTGCTTTGTAGAATGCTTTTCACTTTCATTTGATTTATATAGCTTTGTTTGAATGTGTTTGACTTTCATTTAAATTAAAAAGCTTTTTTTTGAATGTGTTTGACTTTCATTTGATTTAAAAGGCTTTGTTTGAATGTGTTTGACTTTCAATTGATGCAATTAGCTATGTAGAATGTATTTTACTTTTATTTGATTTAATTAGCGTTGTTTGAATTTATTTGACTCTCATTTGATTCAAATAGCTTTGTTTGAATGTGTTTGACTTTCATTTGATTCAATTAGCTTTGTAGAATGTATTTGACTTTCATTTGATTCAAATAGCTTTATTTGAATGTGTTTGACTTTCATTTGATTCAATTAGCTTTGTAGAATGTTATTGACTTTCATTTAATACGAAATCTTTGTTTGAATGTGTTTCACTTTCATTTGATTCAATTAGCTTTGTTTGAATGTGTTTGACTTTCATTTGATTCAATTAGCTTTGTAGAATGTATTTGACTTTTATTTGATTTAATTAGCTTTGTTTGAATGTATTTGACCCTCATTTGATTCAAATAGCTTTGTTTGAATGTGTTTCACTTTCATTTGATTCAATTAGCTTTGTATAATGCATTTCACTTTCGTTTTATTCAAATAGCTTTGTTTGAATGTGTTTGACTTTCATTTGATACAATTAGCTTTGTAGAATGTATTTGACTGTCATTTGATTCAAATAGCTTTATTTCAATGTGTTTGACTTTCATTTGATTCAATTAGCTTAGTAGAGTGTATTTGACTTTCATTTGATTCAAATAGCTTTGTTTGAATGTGTTTGACTTTTATTTGATTCAATTAGCTTTGTAGAATGTATTTGACTTTCACTTCATTCGAAAGCTTTGTTTGAATGTGTTTGACTTTCATTAAATTCAATTAGCTGATTTTGAATGTGTTTGACTTTAATTTAATTCAATTAGCTTTGTAGAATGTACTTGACTTCCATTAGATTCAATTAGCTTTGTTTGAATGTGTTTGACTTTTATATGATTCAATTAGCTTAGTAGAACGTATTTGACTTTCATTTGATTCAATTAGCATTGTTTGAATGTGTTTGACTTTTATATGATTCAATTAGCTTTGTAGAATGTATTTGACTTTTATTTGATTTAATTAGCTTTGTTTGAATGTGTTTGACTTTCATTTGATTCAATTAGCTTTGTAGAATGTATTTGACATTCATTTAATTAAAGTAGCTTTGTTTGAATGTGTTTGACTTTTATTTGATTCAATTAGCTTTGTTTGAATGTGTTTGACTTTCATTTGATTCAATTAGCTTTGTAGAATGTATTTGACTGTCATTTGATTCAAATAGCTTTGTTTAAATGTGTTTGAATTTCATTTAATTCAATTTGCTTTGTAGAATGCTTTTCACTTTCATTTGATTTATATAGCTTTGTTTTAATGTGTTTGACTTTCATTTAAATTAAAAAGCTTTTTTTGAATGTGTTTGACTTTCATTTGATTTAAAAGGCTTTGTTTGAATGTGTTTGACTTTCAATTGATGCAATTAGCTTTGTAGAATGTATTTTACTTTTATTTGATTTAATTAGCTTTGTTTGAATTTATTTGACTCTCATTTGATTCAAATAGCTTTGTTTGAATGTGTTTGACTTTCATTTGATTCAATTAGCTTTGTAGAATGTATTTGACTTTCATTTGATTCAAATAGCTTTATTTGAATGTGTTTGACTTTCATTTGATTCAATTAGCTTTGTAGAATGTTATTGACTTTCATTTAATACGAAATCTTTGTTTGAATGTGTTTGACTTTCATTTGATTCAATTAGCTTTGTTTGAATGTGTTTGACTTTCATTTGATTCAATTAGTTTGTAATTATTTTACTTTTTTTTGATTTAATTAGCTTTGTTTGAATTTATTTGACTCTAATTTGATTCAAATAGCTTTGTTTGAATGTGTTTGACTTTCATTTGATTCAATTAGCTTTGTAGAATGTATTTGACTTTCATTTGATTCAAATAGCTTTATTTGAATGTGTTTGACTTTCATTTGATTCAATTAGCTTTGTAGAATGTTATTGACTTTCATTTAATACGAAATCTTTGTTTGAATGTGTTTCACTTTCATTTGATTCAATTAGCTTTGTTTGAATGTGTTTGACTTTCATTTGATTCAATTAGCTTTGTAGAATGTATTTGACTTTTATTTGATTTAATTAGCTTTGTTTGAATGTATTTGACCCTCATTTGATTCAAATAGCTTTGTTTGAATGTGTTTCACTTTCATTTGATTCAATTAGCTTTGTAGAATGCATTTCACTTTCGTTTTATTCAAATAGCTTTGTTTGAATGTGTTTGACTTTCATTTGATACAATTAGCTTTGTAGAATGTATTTGACTGTCATTTGATTCAAATAGCTTTATTTCAATGTGTTTGACTTTCATTTGATTCAATTAGCTTAGTAGAGTGTATTTGACTTTCATTTGATTCAAATAGCTTTGTTTGAATGTGTTTGACTTTCATTTGATTCAATTAGCTTTGTAGAATGTATTTGACTTTTCACTTCATTCGAAAGCTTTGTTTGAATGTGTTTTGACTTTCATTAAATTCAATTAGCTGATTTTGAATGTGTTTGACTTTAATTTAATTCAATTAGCTTTGTAGAATGTACTTGACTTCCATTAGATTCAATTAGCTTTGTTTGAATGTGTTTGACTTTTATATGATTCAATTAGCTTAGTAGAACGTATTTGACTTTCATTTGATTCAATTAGCTTTGTTTGAATGTGTTTGACTTTTATATGATTCAATTAGCTTTGTAGAATGTATTTGACTTTTATTTGATTTAATTAGCTTTGTTTGAATGTGTTTGACTTTCATTTGATTCAATTAGCTTTGTAGAATGTATTTGACATTCATTTAATTAAAGTAGCTTTGTTTGAATGTGTTTGACTTTTATTTGATTCAATTAGCTTTGTTTGAATGTGTTTGACTTTCATTTGATTCAATTAGCTTTGTAGAATGTATTTGACTGTCATTTGATTCAAATAGCTTTGTTTAAATGTGTTTGAATTTCATTTAATTCAATTTGCTTTGTAGAATGCTTTTCACTTTCATTTGATTTATATAGCTTTGTTTGAATGTGTTTGACTTTCATTTAAATTAAAAATCTTTTTTTGAATGTGTTTGACTTTCATTTGATTTAAAAGGCTTTGTTTGAATGTGTTTGACTTTCAATTGATGCAATTAGCTTTGTAGAATGTATTTTACTTTTATTTGATTTAATTAGCTTTGTTTGAATTTATTTGACTCTCATTTGATTCAAATAGCTTTGTTTGAATGTGTTTGACTTTCATTTGATTCAATTAGCTTTGTAGAATGTATTTGACTTTCATTTGATTCAAATAGCTTTATTTGAATGTGTTTGACTTTCATTTGATTCAATTAGCTTTGTAGAATGTTATTGACTTTCATTTAATACGAAATCTTTGTTTGAATGTGTTTGACTTTCATTTGATTCAATTAGCTTTGTTTGAATGTGTTTGACTTTCATTTGATTCAATTCGCTTTGTTGAATGTATTTGACTTTCAGTTAATTCAATTAGCTTTGTTTGAATGTGTTTGACTTTCATTTGATTCAATTAGCTTTGTAGAATGTATTTGACTTTTATTTGATTTAATTAGCTTTGTTTGAATGTATTTGACTCTCATTTGATTCAAATAGCTTTGTTTGAATGTGTTTCACTTCCATTTGATTCAATTAGCTTTGTAGAATGCATTTCACTTTCATTTTATTCAAATAGCTTTGTTTTGAATGTGTTTGACTTTCATTTGATACAATTAGCTTTGTAGAATGTATTTGACTGTCATTTGATTCAAATAGCTTTATTTCAATGTGTTTGACTTTCATTTGATTCAATTAGCTTAGTAGAGTGTATTTGACTTTCATTTGATTCAAATAGCTTTGTTTGAATGTGTTTGACTTTCATTTGATTCAATTAGCTTTGTAGAATGTATTTGACTTTCACTTCATTCGAAAGCTTTGTTTGAATGTGTTTGACTTTCATTAAACTCAATTAGCTGATTTTGAATGTGTTTGACTTTAATTTAATTCAATTAGCTTTGTAGAATGTACTTGACTTCCATTAGATTCAATTAGCTTTGTTTGAATGTGTTCGACTTTTATATGATTCAATTAGCTTAGTAGAACGTATTTGACTTTCATTTGATTCAATTAGCTTTGTTTGAATGTGTTTGACTTTTATATGATTCAATTAGCTTTGTAGAATGTATTTAACTTTTATTTGATTTAATTAGCTTTGTTTGAATGTGTTTGACTTTTATTTGATTCAATTAGCTTTGTAGAATATTTTTGACATTCATTTAATTAAAATAGCTTTGTTTGAATGTGCTTGACTTTCATTTGATTCAATTAGCTTTGTTTGAATGTGTTTTGACTTTCATTTGATTCAATTAGCTTTGTAGAATGTATTTGACTTTCATTTGATTCAAATAGCTTTGTTTGAATGTGTTTGACTTTCAATTTATTCAATTAGCTTTGTAGAATGTGTTTGACTGTCATTTGATTCAAATAGCTTTGTTTGAATGTGTTTGAATTTCATTTAATTCAATTTGCTTTGTAGAATGCATTTCACTTTCATTTGATTTATATAGCTTTGTTTGAATGTGTTCGACTTTCATTTAAATTAAAAAGCTTTTTTTGAATGTGTTTGACTTTCATTTGATTTAAAAGACTTTTTTTGAATGTGTTTGACTTTCATTTGATTCAATTAGCTTTGTAGAATGTATTTTACTTTTATTTTATTTAATTAGCTTTGTTTGAATTTATTTGACTCTCATTTGATTCAAATAGCTTTGTTTTGAATGTGTTTGACTTTCATTTCATTCAATTAGCTTTTGTAGAATGTAATTTTACATTTCGTTTGATTCAAATAGCTTTAATTTGAATGTGTTTTGACTTTCATTTGATTCAAATTAGCTTTGTAGAATGTATTTGACTTTCATTTGATTCGAAATCTTTGTTTGAATGTGTTTGACTTTCCATTTGATTCAATTAGCTTTGTTTGAAATGTGTTTTGACTTTAATTTAATTCAATTAGCTTTGTAGAATGTATTAGACTTTTATTTGATTTAATTAGCTTTGTTTGAATGTATTTGACTCTCATTTGATTCAAATAGCTTTGTTTGAATGTGTTTGACTTTCATTTGATTCAAATAGCTTTGTTTGAATGTGTTTTGACTTTCATTTGATTCAATTAGGTTTGTAGAATGTATTTGACTCTCATTTGATTCAAATAGCTTTGTCTGAATGCGTTTAACTTTCATTTGATTCAATTAGCTTTGTTGAATACATTTCACTTTAATTTAATTTAAACAACTTTGTTTGAATGTGTTTGACATTCATTTGACTCAAATAGCTTTATTTGATTGCGTTTTACTTTCATTTGATTCAATTAGATTTGTAGAACGTATTTGACTTTCATTTGATTCAAATAGCTTTGTTTGAATGTGTTTGACTTTCATTTGATTCAATTAGCTTGTAGAATGTATTTGATTTTCATTTTTGTCAAATAACTTTGTTTGACTGTGTTTGACTTTCATTTGTTTAATCTTAATTTGCTTTGTAGAATGTATTTATTTGACTTTCAGTTGATTCAACTAGCTTTGTTTGAATGTTTTTGACTTTCATTTGATTCAATTAGCTTTGTAGAATGTATTTGACTTTTATTTGATTTAATTAGCTTTGTTTGAATGTATTTGACTCTCATTTGATTCAAATAGCTTTGTTTGAATGTGTTTCACTTTCATTTAATTCAATTAGCTTTGTAGAATGCATTTCACTTTCATTTTATTCAAATAGCTTTGTTTGAATGTGTTTGACTTTCATTTGATACAATTAGCTTTGTAGAATGTATTTGACTGTCATTTAATTAAAAAGCTTTGTTTGAATGTGGATTTTTGTTTGAATGTACTTTCATTTGATTCAATTAGCTTTGTAGAATGTATTTGACTTTCATTTGATTCAAATAGCTTTGTTTGAATGTGTTTGACTTTCATTGATTCAATTAGCTTTGTAGAATTTGTTTGACTGTCATTTGATTCAAATACCTTTGTTTGAATGTGTTTGAATTTCATTTGATCAATTTGCTTTGTAGAATGCATTTCACTTTCATTTGATTTATATAGCTTTGTTTGAATGTTTTGACTTTCATTTAAATTAAAAAGCTTTTTTTGAATGTGTTTGACTTTCGTTTGATTTAAAAGGCTTTGTTTGAATGTGTTTGACTTTCATTTGATTCAATTAGCTTTTTAGAATGTATTTTACTTTATTTGATTTAATTAGCTTTGTTTGAATTTATTTGACTCTCCTTTGATTCAAATAGCTTTGTTTGATGTGTTTGACTTTCATTTGATTCAATTAGCTTTGTAGAATGTATTTACTTTCATTTGATTCAAATAGCTTTATTTGAATGTGTTTGACTTTCATTTGATTCAATTAGCTTTGTAGAATGTATTTGACTTTCATTTGATTCGAAATCTTTGTTTGAATGTGTTTGACTTTCATTTGATTCAATTAGCTTTGTTTGAATGTGTTTGACTTTAATTTAATTCAATTAGCTTTGTAGAATGTATTAGACTTTTATTTGATTTAATTAGCTTTGTTTGAATGTATTTGACTTCATTTGATTCAAATAGCTTTGTTTGAATGTGTTTGACTTTCATTTGATTAAATAGCTTTGTTTGAATGTGTTTGACTTTCATTTGATTCAATTAGCTTTGTAGAATGTATTTGACTCTCATTTGATTCAAATAGCTTTGTTTGAATGCGTTTAACTTTCATTTGATTCAATTAGCTTTGTAGAATACATTTCACTTTCATTTAATTTAAACAACTTTGTTTGAATGTGTTTGACATTCATTTGACTCAAATAGCTTTATTTGATTGAATTTCATTTGAAATTAGCGTATTTGACTTTCATTTGATTCAAATAGCTTTGTTTGAATGTGTTTGACTTTCATTTGATTCAATTAGCTTTGTAGCATTTGATTCAATAGCTTTGTTTGAATGTGTTCACTTTCATTTGTTCAATTAGCTTTGTAGAATGTATTTGACTTTTATTTGATTTAATTAGCTTTGTTTGAATGTATTTGACTCTCATTTGATTCAAATAGCTTTGATTGAATGTGTTTCACTTTCATTTGATTCAATTAGCTTTGTAGAATGCATTTCACTTTCATTTTATTCAAATAGCTTTGTTTGAATGTGTTTGACTTTCATTTGATACAATTAGCTTCTGTCATTTGATTAAAATAGCTTTGTTTGAATGTGTTTGACTTTCAATTGATTCAATTAGCTTAGTAGAATGTATTTGACTTTCATTTGATTCAAATAGCTTTGTTTGAATGTGTTTGACTTTCATTTGTTTCAATTAGCTTTGTAGAATTTATTTGACTTTCACTTGATTCGAAAGCTTTGTTTGAATGTGTTTGACTTTCGTTAAATTCAATTAGCTTATTTTAAATGTGTTTGACTTTAATTTAATTCAATTAGCTTTGTAGAATGTATTTGACTTCCATTTAATTCAATTAGCTTTGTTTGAATATGTTTGACTTTGATTCAATTAGCTTTGTAGAAAGTATTTGACTTTTATTTGATTTTAGCTTTGTTTGAATGTGTTTGACTTTCATTTGATTCAATTAGCTTTGTAGAATGTATTTGACTTTCATTTGAATCAAATAACTTTGTTTGACTGTGTTTGACTTTTATTTGATTCAATTTGCTTTGGAGAATGTATTTGACTTTCATTTTCTTCAAATAGCTTTGTTTGAATGTGTTTGACTTTCATTTGATTCAATTAGCTTTGTTTGAATGTGTTTGACTTTCATTTGATTCAATTAGCTTTGTAGAATGTATTTGACTTTCATTTGATTCAAATAGCTTTGTTGAATGTGTTTGACTTTCATTTGATACAATTAGCTTTGTAAAATGTATTTGACTTCCATTTGATTCAAATAGCTTTGTTTGAATGTTTTAGACTTTCATTTGATTCAAATAGTTTGTAGAATGCATTTCACTTTCATTTGATTTAAATAACTTGTTTGAAAGTGTTTGATTTCATTTGATTCAAATAGCTTTATTTGAATGTGTTTTACTTTCATTTGATTCAATTAGCTTTGTAGAATGTATTTGACTTTCATTTGATTCAAAATCTTTGTTTGAATGTGTTTGACTTTCATTTGATTCAATTAGCTTTGTTTGAATGTGTTTTACATTCATTTGATTCAATTAGCTTTGTAGAATGTATTTGACTTTCATTTGATTAAAATAGCTTTGTTTGAATGTGCTTGACTTTCATTTGATTCAATTAGCTTTGTTTGAATGTGTTTGACTTTCATTTGATTCAATTAGCTTTGTTGAATGTATTTGACTCTCATTTGATTCAATTAGCTTTGTTTGAATGTGTTTGACTTTCATTTGTTCAATTTGCTTTGTAGAATGTATTTGACTTTCATTTTCTTCAAATAGCTTTGTTTGAATGCGTTTAACTTTCATTTGATTCAATTAGCTTTGTAGAATGCATTTCACTTTCATTTGATTTAAATTTGTTTGAATGCGTTTGACTTTCATTTGATTCAAATAGCTTTATTTGAATGTGTTTGACTTTCATTTGATACAATTAGCTTTGTTGAACGTATTTGACATTCATTTGATTAAAATAGCTTTGTTTAAATATGTTTGACTTTCATTTGATTCAATTAGCTTTAGTTGAATGTGTTTGACTTTCATTTGATTCAATTTGCTTTGTTGAATGTATTTGACTTTCAGTTGATTCAATTTGCTTTGTTTGAATGTGTTTGACTTTCATTTGATTCAATTAGCTTTGTAGAATGTATTTGACTTTTATTTGATTTAATTAGCTTTGTTTGAATGTATTTGACTCTCATTTGATTCAAATAGCTTTGTTTGAATGTGTTTCACTTTCATTTGATTCAATTAGCTTTGTAGAATGCATTTCACTTTCATTTTATTCAAATAGCTTTGTTTGAATGTGTTTGACTTTCATTTGATACAATTAGCTTTGTAGAATGTATTTGACTGTCATTTGATTAAAGTAGCTTTGTTTGAATGTGTTTGACTTTCATTTGATTCAATTAGCTTAGTAGAATGTATTTGACTTTCATTTGATTCAAATAGCTTTGTTTGAATGTGTTTGACTTTCATTTGTTTCAATTAGCTTTGTAGAATTTATTTGACTTTCACTTGATTCGAAAGCTTTGTTTGAATGTGTTTGACTTTCGTTAAATTCAATTAGCTTATTTTAAATGTGTTTGACTTTAATTTAATTCAATTAGCTTTGTAGAATGTATTTGACTTCCATTTGATTTAATTAGCTTTGTTTGAATATGTTTGACTTTTATATGATTCAATTAGCTTTGTAGAATGTATTTGATTTTTATTTGTTTTAAATAGCTTTGTTTGAATGTGTTTGACTTTCATTTGATTCAATTAGCATTGTAGAATGTATTTGACTTTCATTTGAATCAAATAACTTTGTTTGACTGTGTTTGACTTTTATTTGATTCAATTTGCTTTGGAGAATGTATTTGACTTTCATTTTTTCAAATAGCTTTGTTTGAATTGTTTGACTTTCATTTGATTCAATTTGCTTTGTTTGAATGTGTTTGACTTTAATTTAATTCAATTAGCTTTGTAGAATTTTTAGACTTTTATTTGATTTAATTAGCTTTGTTTTAATGTATTTGACTCTCATTTGTTTCAAATAGCTTTGTTTGAATGTGTTTGACTTTAATTTGATTCAAATAGCTTTGTTTGAATGTGTTTTACTTTCATTTGATTCAATTAGCTTTGTGGAATGTATTTGACTTTCATTTGATTAAAATAGCTTTGTTTGAATGTGCTTGACTTTCATTTGATTCAATTAGCTTTGTTTGAATGTGTTTGACTTTCATTTGATTCAATTAGCTTTGTTGAATGTATTTGACTCTCATTTTATTCAATTAGCTTTGTTTGAATGTGTTTGACTTTCATTTGTTTCAATTTGCTTTGTAGAATATTTGACTTTCATTTTCTTCAAATAGCTTTGTTTGAATGCGTTTAACTTTCATTTGATTCAATTAGCTTTGTAGAATGCATTTCACTTTCATTTGATTAAATAACTTTGTTTGAATGCGTTTGATTTCATTTGATTCAAATAGCTTTATTTGAATGTGTTTGACTTTCATTAGATACAATTAGCTTTGTTGAACGTATTTGACATTCATTTGATTAAAATAGCTTTGTTTAAAATATGTTTGACTTTCATTTGATTCAATTAGCTTTAGTTGAATGTTTTTTGACTTTCATTTGATTCAATTTGCTTTGTTGAATGTATTTGACTTTCAGTTGATTCAATTAGCTTTGTTTGAATGTGTTTGACTTTCATTTGATTCAATTAGCTTTGTAGAATGTATTTGACTTTTATTTGATTTAATTAGCTTTGTTTGAATGTATTTGACTCTCATTTGATTCAAATAGCTTTGTTTGAATGTGTTTGACTTTCATTTGACTCAAATAGCTTTATTTGATTGCGTTTGACTTTCATTTGATACAATTAGCTTTGTAGAACGTATTTGACTTTCATTTGATTCAATAGCTTTTTTTGAATGTGTTTGACTTTCATTTGATTCAATTAGCTTAGTAGAATGTATTTGACTTTCATTTGAGTCAAATAACTTTGTTTGACTGTGTTTGACTTTCATTTGTTTCAATTTGCTTTGTAGAATGTATTTGACTTTCATTTTCTTCAAATAGCTTTGTTTGAATGTGTTCGACTTTCATTTGATTCAATTAGTTTTGTAGAATGTATTTGACATTCATTTAATTAAAATAGCTTTGTTTGAATGTGTTTGACTTTCATTTGATTTAATTAGCTTTGTAGAATGTATTTGACTTTCATTTGATTCAAATAGCTTTGTTTAAATGTGTTTGACTTTCAATTGATTCAATTAGCTTTGTAGAATGTATTTTACTGTCATTTGATTCAAATAGCTTTGTTTGAATGTGTTTGAATTTCATTTAATTCAATTTGCTTTGTAGAATGCATTTCACTTTCATTTTTATATAGCTTTGTTTGAATGTGTTCGACTTTCATTTAAATTAAAAAGCTTTTTTTGAATGTGTTTGACTTTCATTTGATTTAAAAGACTTTTTTGAATGTGTTTGACTTTCATTTGATTCAATTAGCTTTGTAGAATGTATTTTACTTTTATTTTTTAATTAGCTTTGTTTGAATTTATTTGACTCTCATTTGATTCAAATAGCTTTGTTTGAATGTGTTTGACTTTCATTTCATTCAATTAGCTTTGTAGAATGTATTTGACTTTCATTTGATTCAAATAGCTTTATTTGAATGTGTTTGACTTTCATTTGATTCAATTAGCTTTGTAGAATGTATTTGACTTTCATTTGATTTGAAATCTTTGTTTGAATGTGTTTGACTTTCATTTGATTCAATTAGCTTTGTTTGAATGTGTTTGACTTTAATTTAATTCAATTAGCTTTGTAGAATGTATTAGACTTTTATTTGATTTAATTAGCTTTGTTTGAATGTATTTGACTCTCATTTGATTCAAATAGCTTTGTTTGAATGTGTTTGACTTTCATTTGATTCAATTAGCTTTGTTTGAATGTGTTTGACTTTCATTTGATTCAATTAGCTTTGTAGAATGTATTTGACTCTCATTTGATTTAAATAGCTTTGTTTGAATGCGTTTAACTTTCATTTGATTCAATTAGCTTTGTAGAATACATTTCACTTTCATTTAATTTAAACAACTTTGTTTGAATGTGTTTGACATTCATTTGACTCAAATAGCTTTATTTGATTGCGTTTTACTTTCATTAGATACAATTAGATTTGTAGAACGTATTTGACTTTCATTTGATTAAAATAGCTTTGTTTGAATGTGTTTGACTTTCATTTGATTCAATTAGCTTTGTAGAATGTATTTGACTTTCATTTTTGTCAAATAACTTTGTTTGACTGTGTTTGACTTTCATTTGTTTCAATTTGCTTTGTAGAATGTATTTGACTTTCGTTTTCTTCAAATAGCTTTGTTTGAATGCGTTTAACTTTCATTTGATTCAATTAGCTTTGTAGAATGCATTTCACTTTCATTTGATTTTAATAACTTTGTTTGAATGTGTTTGACTTTCATTTGATTCAAATAGCTTTATTTGAATGTGTTTGACTTTCATTTGATACAATTAGCTTTGTTGAACGTATTTGACATTCATTTAATTAAAATAGCTTTGTTTAAATATGTTTGACTTTCAATTGATTCAATTAGCTTTGTAGAATGTATTTGACTTTTATTTGATTCAAATAGCTTTGTTTGAATGTGTTTCACTTTCATTTGGTTCAATTAGCTTTGTAGAATGTATTTGACTTTTATTTGATTTAATTAGCTTTGTTTGAATGTATTTGACTCTCATTTGATTCAAATAGCTTTGTTTGAATGTGTTTCACTTTCATTTGATTCAATTAGCTTTGTAGAATGCATTTCACTTTCATTTTATTCAAATAGCTTTGTAGAATGTATTTTACTTTTATTTTATTTAATTAGCTTTGTTTGAATTTATTTGACTCTCATTTGATTCAAATAGCTTTGTTTGAATGTTTGACTTTCATTTCATTCAATTAGCTTTGTAGAATGTATTTGACTTTCATTTGATTCAAATAGCTTTATTTGAATGTGTTTGACTTTCATTTGATTCAATTAGCTTTGTAGAATGTATTTGACTTTCATTTGATTTGAAATCTTTGTTTGAATGTGTTTGACTTTCATTGATTCAATTAGCTTTGTTTGAATGTGTTTGACTTTAATTTAATTCAATTAGCTTTGTAGAATGTATTAGACTTTTATTTGATTTAATTAGCTTTGTTTGAATGTATTTGACTCTCATTTGATTCAAATAGCTTTGTTTGAATGTGTTTGACTTTCATTTGATTCAATTAGCTTTGTTTGAATGTGTTTGACTTTCATTTGATTCAATTAGCTTTGTAGAATGTATTTGACTCTCATTTGATTTAAATAGCTTTGTTTGAATGCGTTTAACTTTCATTTGATTCAATTAGCTTTGTAGAATACATTTCACTTTCATTTAATTTAAACAACTTTGTTTGAATGTGTTTGACATTCATTTGACTCAAATAGCTTTATTTGATTGCGTTTTACTTTCATTAGATACAATTAGATTTGTAGAACGTATTTGACTTTCATTTGATTAAAATAGCTTTGTTGAATGTGTTTGACTTTCATTTGATTCAATTAGCTTTGTAGAATGTATTTGACTTTCATTTTTGTCAAATAACTTTGTTTGACTGTGTTTGACTTTCATTTGTTTCAATTTGCTTTGTAGAATGTATTTGACTTTCGTTTTCTTCAAATAGCTTTGTTTGAATGCGTTTAACTTTCATTTGATTCAATTAGCTTTGTAGAATGCATTTCACTTTCATTTGATTTTAATAACTTTGTTTGAATGTGTTTGACTTTCATTTGATTCAAATAGCTTTATTTGAATGTGTTTGACTTTCATTTGATACAATTAGCTTTGTTGAACGTATTTGACATTCATTTAATTAAAATAGCTTTGTTTAAATATGTTTGACTTTCAATTGATTCAATTAGCTTTGTAGAATGTATTTGACTTTTATTTGATTCAAATAGCTTTGTTTGAATGTGTTTCACTTTCATTTGGTTCAATTAGCTTTGTAGAATGTATTTGACTTTTATTTGATTTAATTAGCTTTGTTTGAATGTATTTGACTCTCATTTGATTCAAATAGCTTTGTTTGAATGTGTTTCACTTTCATTTGATTCAATTAGCTTTGTAGAATGCATTTCACTTTCATTTTATTCAAATAGCTTTGTTTGAATGTGTTTGACTTTCATTTGATACAATTAGCTTTGTAGAATGTATTTGACTTTCATTTGATTCAAATAGCTTTGTTTGAATGTGTTTGACTTTCAATTGATTCAATTAGCTTTGTAGAATGTGTTTGACTGTCATTTGATTCAAATACCTTTGTTTGAATGTGTTTGAATTTCATTTAGATCAATTTGCTTTGTAGAATGCATTTCACTTTCATTTGATTTATATAGCTTTGTTTGAATGTGTTTGACTTTCATTTAAATTAAAAAGCTTTTTTTGAATGTGTTTGACTTTCGTTTGATTTAAAAGGCTTTGTTTGAATGTGTTTGACTTTCATTTGATTCAATTAGCTTTTTAGAATGTATTTTACTTTTGTTTGATTTAATTAGCTTTGTTTGAATTTATTTGACTCTCCTTTGATTCAAATAGCTTTGTTTGAATGTGTTTGACTTTCATTTGATTCAATTAGCTTTGTAGAATGTATTTCACTTTCATTTGATTCAAATAGCTTTATTAGAATGTGTTTGACTTTCATTTGATTCAATTAGCTTTGTAGAATGTATTTGACTTTCATTTGATTCGAAATCTTTGTTTGAATGTGTTTGACTTTCATTTGATTCAATTAGCTTTGTTTGAATGTGTTTGACTTTAATTTAATTCAATTAGCTTTGTAGAATGTATTAGACTTTTATTTGATTTAATTAGCTTTGTTTGAATGTATTTGACTCTCATTTGATTCAAATAGCTTTGTTTGAATGTGTTTAACTTTCATTTGATTCAAATAGCTTTGTTTGAATGTGTTTGACTTTCATTTGATTCAATTAGCCTTGTAGAATGTATTTGACTCTCATTTGATTCAAATAGCTTTGTTTGAATGCGTTTAACTTTCATTTGATTCAATTAGCTTTGTAGAATACATTTCACTTTCACTTAATTTAAACAACTTTGTTTGAATGTGTTTGACATTCATTTGACTCAAATAGCTTTATTTGTTTGCGTTTTACTTTCATTTGATACAATTAGATTTGTAGAACGTATTTGACTTTCATTTGATTCAAATAGCTTTGTTTGAATGTGTTTGACTTTCATTTGTTTCAATTAGCTTTGTAGAATGTATTTGACTTTCGTTTTCTTCAAATAGCTTTGTTTGAATGCGTTTAACTTTCATTTGATTCAATTAACTTTGTAGAATATATTTCACTTTCATTTGATTTAAATAACTTTGTTTGAATGTGTTTGACTTTCATTTGGTTCAAATAGCTTTATTTGAATGTGTTTGACTTTCATTTGATGCAATTAGCTTTGTTGAACGTATTTGACATTCATTTGATTAAAATAGCTTGTTTAAATATGTTTGACTTTCAATTGATTCAATTAGCTTTGTAGAATGTATTTTACTGTCATTTGATTCAAATAGCTTTGTTTGAATGTGTTTCACTTTCATTTGGTTCAATTAGCTTTGTAGAATGTATTTGACTTTTATTTGATTTAATTAGCTTTGTTTGAATGTATTTGACTCTCATTTGATTCAAATAGCTTTGTTTGAATGTGTTTCACTTTCATTTGATTCAATTAGCTTTGTAGAATGCATTTCACTTTCATTTTATTCAAATAGCTTTGTTTGAATGTGTTTGACTTTCATTTGATACAATTAGCTTTGTAGAATGTATTTGACTGTCATTTGATTAAAATAGCTTTGTTTGAATGTGTTTGACTTTCATTTGATTCAATTAGCTTAGTAGAATGTATTTGACTTTCATTTGATTCAAATAGCTTTGTTTGAATGTGTTTGACTTTCATTTGTTTCAATTAGCTTTGTAGAATTTATTTGACTTTCACTTGATTCGAAAGCTTTGTTTGAATGTGTTTGACTTTCGTTAAATTCAATTAGCTTATTTTAAATGTGTTTGACTTTAATTTAATTCAATTAGCTTTGTAGAATGTATTTGACTTCCATTTGGTTCAATTAGCTTTGTTTGAATATGTTTGACTTTTATATGATTCAATTAGCTTTGTAGAATGTATTTGACTATTATTTGATTTAATTAGCTTTGTTTGAATGTGTTTGACTTTCATTTGATTCAATTAGCTTTGTAGAATGTATTTGACTTTCATTTGAATCAAATAACTTTGTTTGACTGTGTTTGACTTTTATTTGATTCAATTTGCTTTGGAGAATGTATTTGACTTTCATTTTCTTCAAATAGCTTTGTTTGAATGTGTTTGACTTTCATTTGATTCAATTAGCTTTGTTTGAATGTGTTTGACTTTCATTTGATTCTTTTAGAATGTATTTGACTTTCATTTGATTCAATAGCTTTGTTTGAATGTGTTTGACTTTCATTTGATACAATTAGCTTTGTAGAATGTATTTGACTTCCATTTGATTCAAATAGCTTTGTTTGAATGTTTTAGACTTTCATTTGATTCAAATAGTTTTGTAGAATGCATTTCACTTTCATTTGATTTAAATAACTATGTTTGAAAGTGTTTAATTTTCATTTGATTCAAATAGCTTTATATGAATGTGTTTCACTTTCATTTGATTCAATTAGCTTTGTAGAATGTATTTGACTTTCATTTGATTCAAAATATTTTTTGAATGTGTTTGACTTTCATTTGATTCAATTAGCTTTGTTTGAATGTGTTTGACTTTAATTTAATTCAATTAGCTTTGTAGAATGTATTAGACTTTTATTTGATTTAATTAGCTTTGTTTTAATGTATTTGACTCTCATTTGATTCAAATAGCTTTGTTTGAATGTGTTTGACTTTAATTTGATTCAAATAGCTTTGTTTGAACGTGTTTTACTTTCATTTGATTCAATTAGCTTTGTAGAATGTATTTGACTTTCATTTGATTAAAATAGCTTTGTTTGAATGTGCTTGACTTTCATTTGATTCAATTAGCTTTGTTTGAATGTGTTTGACTTTCGTTTGATTCAATTAGATTTGTTGAATGTATTTGACTCTCATTTGATTCAATTAGCTTTGTTTGAATGTGTTTGACTTTCATTTGTTTCAATTTGCTTTGTAGAATGTATTTGACTTTCATTTTCTTCAAATAGCTTTGTTTGAATGCGTTTAACTTTCATTTGATTCAATTAGCTTTGTAGAATGCATTTCACTTTCATTTGATTTAAATAACTTTGTTTGAATGCGTATGACTTTCATTTTATTCAAATAGCTTTATTTGAATGTGTTTGACTTTCAATTGATACAATTAGCTTTGTTGAACGTATTGACATTCATTTGATTAAAATAGTTTTGTTTAAATATGTTTGACTTTCAATTGATTCAATTAGCTTTGTAGAATGTATTTTACTGTCATTTGATTCAAATAGCTTTGTTTGAATGTGTTTGACTTTCATTTGATTCAATTAGCTTAGTAGAATGTATTTGACTTTCATTTGATTCAAATAGCTTTGTTTGAATGTGTTTGACTTTCATTTGTTTCAATTAGCTTTGTAGAATTTATTTGATTTCACTTGATTCGAAAGCTTTGTTTGAATGTGTTTGACTTTCGTTAAATTCAATTAGCTTATTTTAAATGTGTTTGACTTTAATTTAATTCAATTAGCTTTGTAGAATGTATTTGACTTCCATTTGGTTCAATTAGCTTTGTTTGAATATGTTTGACTTTTATATGATTCAATTAGCTTTGTAGAATGTATTTGATTTTTTTGATTTAATTAGCTTTGTTTGAATGTGTTTGACTTTCATTTGATTCAATTAGCTTTGTAGAATGTATTTGACTTTCATTTGAATCAAATAACTTTGTATGACTGTGTTTTGACTTTTATTTGATTCAATTTGCTTTGGAGAATGTATTTGACTTTCATTTTCTTCAAATAGCTTTGTTTGAATGTGTTTGACTTTCATTTGATTCAATTAGCTTTGTTTGAATGTGTTTGACTTTCATTTGATTCAATTAGCTTTGTAGAATGTCTTTTACTTTCATTTGATCCAAATAACTTTGTTTGAAAGTGTTTGACTTTCATTTGATACAATTAGCTTTGTAGAATGTATTTGACTTCCATTTTATTCAAATAGCTTTGTTTGAATGTTTTAGACTTTCATTTGATTCAAATAGTTTTGTAGAATGCATTTCACTTTCATTTGATTTAAATAACTATGTTTGAAAGTGTTTGATTTTCATTTGATTCAAATAGCTTTATATGAATGTGTTTCACTTTCATTTGATTCAATTAGCTTTGTAGAATGTATTTGACTTTCATTTGATTCAAAATATTTGTTTGAATGTGTTTGACTTTCATTTGATTCAATTAGCTTTGTTTGAATGTGTTTGACTTTAATTTAATTCAATTAGCTTTGTAGAATGTATTAGACTTTTATTTGATTTAATTAGCTTTGTTTTAATGTATTTGACTCTCATTTGATTCAAATAGCTTTGTTTGAATGTGTTTGACTTTAATTTGATTCAAATAGCTTTGTTTGAATGTGTTTTACTTTCATTTGATTCAATTAGCTTTGTAGAATGTATTTGACCTTCATTTGATTAAAATAGCTTTGTTGAATGTGCTTGACTTTCATTTGATTCAATTAGCTTTGTTTGAATGTGTTTGACTTTCATTTGATTCAATTAGCTTTGTTGAATGTATTTTACTCTCATGTGATTCAATTAGCTTTGTTTGTATGTGTTTGACTTTCATTTGTTTCAATTTGCTTTGTAGAATGTATTTGACTTTCATTTTCTTCAAATAGCTTTGTTTGAATGCGTTTAACTTTCATTTGATTCAATTAGCTTTGTAGAATGCATTTCACTTTCATTTGATTAAATAACTTTGTTTGAATGCGTATGACTTTCATTTGATTCAAATAGCTTTATTTGAATGTGTTTGACTTTCATTTGATACAATTAGCTTTGTTGAACGTATTTGACATTCATTTGATTAAAATAGTTTGTTTAAATATGTTTGACTTTCATTTGATTCAATTAGCTTTAGTTGAATGTGTTTGACTTTCATTTGATTCAATTTGCTTTCTTGAATGTATTTGACTTTCAGTTGATTCAATTAGCTTTGTTTGAATGTGTTTGAATTTCATTTGATTCAATTAGCTTTGTAGAATGTATTTGACTTTTATTTGATTTAATTAGCTTTGTTTGAATGTATTTGACTCTCATTTGATTCAAATAGCTTTGTTTGAATGTGTTTCACTTTCATTTGATTCAATTAGCTTTGTAGAATGCATTTCACTTTCATTTTATTCAAATAGCATTGTTTGAATGTGTTTGACTTTCATTTGATACAATTAGCTTTGTAGAATGTATTTGACTGTCATTTGATTAAAGTAGCTTTGTTTGAATGTGTTTGACTTTCATTTGATTCACTTAGCTTAGTAGAATGTATTTGACTTTCATTTGATTCAAATAGCTTTGTTTGAATGTGTTTGACTTTCATTTGTTTCAATTAGCTTTGTAGAATTTATTTGACTTTCACTTGATTCGATAGCTTTGTTTGAATATGTTTGACTTTCATTTGATTCAATTAGCTTTGTTTGAATGTGTTTGACTTTCATTTGATTCAATTAGCTTTGTAGAATGTCTTTGACTTTCATTTGATTCAAATAGCTTTGTTTGAATGTGTTTGACTTTCATTTGATACAATTAGCTTTGTAGAATGTCTTTGACTTCCATTTGATTCAAATAGCTTTGTTTGAATGTTTTAGACTTTCATTTGATTCAAATAGTTTTGTAGAATGCATTTCACTTTCATTTGATTTAAATAACTATGTTTGAAAGTGTTTGATTTTCATTTGATTCAAATAGCTTTATATGAATGTGTTTCACTTTCATTTGATTCAATTAGCTTTGTAGAATGTATTTGACTTTCATTTGATTCAAAATATTTGTTTGAATGTGTTTGACTTTCATTAGATTCAATTAGCTTTGTTTGAATGTGTTTGATATACGTGTTTTATACAATGGTTTTCCCCGGTTTTACTTAGTAATTTTATATGGTTTTGAGCTCTACGGAGCCATTTCTTGCTAACAATCTCTTCTTTAGTGTATTCGATTGTTTTAGTAAGCTTTTCAGGAATGAAGCGTTTCTAGGCAATTGGACGTGTTTTTAGTAGATTCGGAAGAGTTGATAGCCAAGAACTGCAATTTATGTGGAGTGCCCGACCGGGCATGGCTTGCCCGGGCAGACCGGGCAATGAAGAGTTCACAGGAAGAAGCCCAATTCTGAACGGTGCAACGCGCGCCCGATCGGGCAGGCTTCGCCCGGTCAGACCGGGCGATGAAGAAGTCAAGTTATGAAGATGCAATTCTGGAAACGTGTTACGCGCGCCCGACCGGGCGAGGTTCGCCCGGTCTGACCGGGCAAAGAAGGAAAACTGTATTTTACGCAGCCTTCCTCCGCCCGATCGGGCGAGGTTTGCCCGGTCTGACCGGGCGATGTTCAAGATTGCGCGATTTCAGCTATTTCCGAATTTCTATCTTTTGAGGGTATAAATACCCTTTTGTAATTAACTTTTAAAAAGAGTTTTTCATTAGTTTTCTCCTTAAGCCCTAGAAAACTCTCAAGAACCCTAGTTTTATTTCCTTTAAGCAATTTCAATCTTTTAATCCCAGATTAATCAATTGTTCATCAACAATTTGAGTTCTTTCAATTGGAGTAATTGGTATTTATCTTACTTCACTCTTTTCTGATATTCACTGTTCTCTAAATATGTTTTCTTTACTATTTCTTGTTTTTGAACTTGATTTTGATTTTATTATGATGTGTGAGTAGTTTCCTTAATCCGGGATCTTGCTAAGCTCGATTATGATTGATGTATAAAGTAGATCTTTAAATTCCCCAATAATAATCCCAATTGACATGCTTAATTGATTGTGTTTATGCCAATACTAGATTAGGAATAATTAGTATTGTTATCATCCCTTTGTTCTTATTGCAACGGAAGTTGGGTATTAACGGGATTAGGTTATTCCAATTAAGGGTTTGAAGATCATCACGGAAGTAGATGATTGAATAATTAGGAATCTAGGCATGGTGTTTAATGTCCCTTATTCGCTTGATTCCACGGAAGTAGGCTTGATAGTTAATTTGGGAAGCCATTGATAACTTGGAAGAGACCTTTGGTATTATTATTAGGGATTGCTTTTCTTCTTGTCAATTGATTTATATATTGGGGGTAGATTTATTAGTTTATCAATCATAATCGTGGTAATGCTTGATCTTGGATGCTTTAGTTTATTGATTAATATTTCCTCTAGTTAATTGTGTTATTTAATATATTAGTTGATTATTATCATCCATTATTGATTGGTGACGTGCTTAGTGATTAATTGAGTCTGATTAATTGAATGAACCATAGTCTCTTGGGATTCGATCCTTACTTGCCCTACTACACAGTTAGAAGGAATAGTTAGGTTATTTTTTAGGTACGCGATAAGCCTATCAGTGTTTGACTTTAATTTAATTCAATTAGCTTTGTAGAATGTATTAGACTTTTATTTGATTTAATTAGCTTTGTTTTAATGTATTTGACTCTCATTTGATTCAAATAGCTTTGTTTGAATGTGTTTGACTTTAATTTGATTCAAATAGCTTTGTTTGAATGTGTTTTACTTTCATTTGATTCAATTAGCTTTGTAGAATGTATTTGACCTTCATTTGATTAAAATATCTTTGTTTGAATGTGCTTGACTTTCATTTGATTCAATTAGCTTTGTTTGAATGTGTTTGACTTTCATTTGATTCAATTTGCTTTGTTGAATGTATTTGACTCTCATTTGATTCAATTAGCTTTGTTTGAATTTGTTTAACTTTCATTTGTTTCAATTTGCTTTGTAGAATGTATTTGACTTTCATTTTCTTCAAATAGCTTTGTTTGAATGCGTTTAACTTTCATTTGATTCAATTAGCTTTGTAGAATGCATTTCACTTTCATTTGATTAAATAACTTTGTTTGAATACGTATGACTTTCATTTGATTCAAATAGCTTTATTTGAATGTGTTTGACTTTCATTTGATACAATTAGCTTTGTTGAACGTATTTTGACATTCATTTGATTAAAATAGCTTTGTTTAAATATGTTTGACTTTCATTTGATTCAATTAGCTTTAGTTGAATGTGTTTGACTTTCATTTGAATCAATTTGCTTTCTTAAATGTATTTGACTTTCAGTTGATTCAATTAGCTTTGTTTGAATGTGTTTGACTTTCATTTGATTCAATTTGCTTTCTTAAATGTATTTGACTTTCATTTGATTCAAATAGCTTTGTTTGAATGTGTTTGACTTTCATTTGATTCATATAGCTTTGTAGAATACATTTCACTTTCATTTAATTTAAAACAACTTTGTTTGAATGTGTTTGACATTCATTTGACTCAAATAGCTTTATTTGATTGCGTTTTACTTTCATTTGATACAATTAGATTTGTAGAACGTATTTGACTTTCATTTGATTCAAATAGCTTTGTTTGAATGTGTTTGACTTTCATTTGATTCAATTAGCTTTGTAGAATGTATTTGACTTTCATTTTTGTCAAATAACTTTGTTTGACTGTGTTTGACTTTCATTTGTTTCAATTTGCTTTGTAGAATGTATTTGACTTTCGTTTTCTTCAAATAGCTTTGTTTGAATGCGTTTAACTTTCATTTGATTCAATTAGCTTTGTAGAATGCATTTCACTTTCATTTGATTTAAATAACTTTGTTTGAATGTGTTTGACTTTCATTTGATTCAAATAGCTTTATTTGAATGTGTTTGACTTTCATTTGATGCAATTAGCTTTGTTGAACGTATTTGACATTCATTTGATTAAAATAGCTTTGTTTAAATATGTTTGACTTTCATTTGATTCAATTAGCTTTAGTTGAATGTGTTTGACTTTCATTTGATTCAATTTGCTTTGTTGAATGTATTTGACTTTCAGTTGATTCAACTAGCTTTGTTTGAATGTGTTTGACTTTCATTTGATTCAATTAGCTTTGTAGAATGTATTTGACTTTTATTTGATTTAATTAGCTTTGTTTGAATGTATTTGACTCTCATTTGATTCAAATAGCTTTTTTTGAATGTGTTTCACTTTCATTTGATTCAATTAGCTTTGTAGAATGCATTTCACTTTCATTTTATTCAAATAGCTTTGTTTGAATGTGTTTGACTTTCATTTGATTAAAATAGCTTTGTTTGAATGTGTTTGACTTTCATTTGATTCAATTAGCTTAGTAGAATGTATTTGACTTTCATTGATTCAAATAGCTTTGTTTGAATGTGTTTGACTTTCATTTGTTTCATTTAGCTTTGTAGAATTTATTTGACTTTCACTTGATTCGAAAGCTTTGTTTGAATGTGTTTGAGTTTTGTTAAATTCAATTAGCTTATTTTAAATGTGTTTGACTTTAATTTAATTCAATTAGCTTTGTAGAATGTATTTGACTTCCATTAGATTCAATTAGCTTTGTTTGAATATGTTTGACTTTTATATGATTCAATTAGCTTTGTAGAATGTATTTCACTTTTATTAGATTTAATTAGCTTTGTTCGAATGTGTTTGACTTTCATTTGATTCAATTAGCTTTGTAGAATGTATTTGACTTTCATTTGAATCAAATAACTTTGTTTGACTGTGTTTGACTTTTATTTGATTCAATTTGCTTTGGAGAATGTATTTGACTTTCATTTTCTTCAAATAGCTTTGTTTGAATGTGTTTGACTTTCATTTGATTCAATTAGCTTTGTTTGAATGTGTTTGACTTTCATTTGATTCAATTAGCTTTGTAGAATGTATTTGACTTTCATTTGATTCAAATAGCTTTGTTTGAATGTGTTTGACTTTCATTTGATACAATTAGCTTTGTAGAATGTATTTGACTTCCATTTGATTCAAATAGCTTTGTTTGAATGTTTTTAGACTTTCATTTGATTCAAATAGTTTTGTAGAATGCATTTCACTTTCATTTGATTTAAATAACTATGTTTGAAAGTGTTTGATTTTCATTTGATTCAAATAGCTTTATTTGAATGTGTTTGACTTTCATTTGATTCAATTAGCTTTGTAGAATGTATTTGACTTTCATTTGATTCAAAATCTTTGTTTGAATGTGTTTGACTTTCATTTAATTCAATTAGCTTTATTTGAATGTGTTTGACTTTAATTTAATTCAATTAGCTTTGTAGAATGTATTAGACTTTTATTTGATTTAATTAGCTTTGTTTTAATGTATTTGACTCTCATTTGATTCAAATAGCTTTGTTTGAATGTGTTTGACTTTAATTTGATTCAAATAGCTTTGTTTGAATGTGTTTTACTTTCATTTGATTCAATTAGCTT